>NC_140370.1:15752500-15817500 GCF_054491055.1 Hypomesus nipponensis | reverse complement strand
TGGCTTGCATGATCAAAAACTCACACACACACACACACACACACTTACACAAACACACGCAAAAACACAGACGCACACACACATACAAAATGACCAAAACACACACACACAAAAGACCAACCTCCTCTCACACACACATAGCGAGCCCCCCTCCCCCCCTCCCCTCCCCACAGAGAGAGTAGCAGAGGGAGTTCCCCAGGTGAGGCCTGCTCCCTGCTTCAGCATGATAAATCATGCACAGCCACACCGACGAGCCATAAATCACCCCCTGCTTTAGCTCGGGAGATACAGAGGGGCTGTGTGTGTCTTCCTGTGTGTGTCTTCCTGTGTGTGTGTGTCTTGTGTGTGTGTGTGTGTGTCTTTTTGCACGTGTTTGCATATGTGAGTGTGTCTTTTTGCATGTGCTTGTGTTCGTTGTGTGTGTCTCCTTAATAAGACAGCTGAATGCGGGCGCAGAGCCTCTCCAGTCCTCCAGGGGCACTGTGCTCCTGTGTACCGGCCAGCAGGTGCTGCTGCAAAGCCAGGTTTGGCCAGGCAAGACGGGGGGGATACATTTGGAGAGAAGGTCTCGATTCAGTCATATCCTCTCTCTCTCTCTCTCTCTCTCTCTCTCTCTCTCTCTCTCTCTCTCTCTCTCTCTCTCTCTCTCTCGCTCCCTCGCTTAATCTACCTCTCGCCTACACCTCTGTTTGGTTTTCGATCTTCCCCTCCTCTCTGTACCTCTCTTTTCTTTTCTCTCACTCTCTGTTTTTATATAAAGTGTATATCACCTTCTTTATATAAAAAGAGAGTGAGGAGAGAGAGAGAGGGAGAAAGGGAGGGTATATCACCCTCTCTCTCTTTATACAAACAGTATCTCTCTCTCTCTTTATATAAACAGTATATCACCCTGTCTCTCCCTCTCTCTCTCTCCCGCCCTTTTGTCCTGCCTGATTTTGGTCTAGTCTTTGTCTCCCCCCTCTCTTTCTAGTTCTGTAGCCTCTCTCTCTCTCTCTCTCTCTCTCTCTCTCTCTCTCTCTCTCTCTCTCTCTCTCTCTCTCTCTCTCTCTCTCTCTCTCTCTCTCTCTCTCTCTCTCTCTCTCTCACACATCCTCTATTCCCCCCTCTCTCCTGTATATGCCCCCCCTGCCCCTTCTCTATCTCTCCTATCCTCTCCTCTGTCTCTGATCTTTGTTCCCGTTTGTTTTAATGTGACAGAAAGCCGGTGGGCAATGGTTGCTAGCTGAGAGAGAGAGAGAGAGAGCGAGAGAGGAGAAGAAAGGCCTGTCTATATCCCCCTGAGGGACACACCTGGGGCAGAGAGTCTCTCTCACACAGGCTTTGAACACGCTGTGTTGTCGTAGCGTTCAACCTCCGGCGTGTGCTAATTAGAGCCCAAACTGACCCTCGCCAACCCCCCTCCCCTCCATCAATATTGCAAATGAGAGATGCTTGCAGTCGAACGTGCGCTCTGGGAAAGGCTTAGTTAGATCCCATCTCTCCTGTCAGCTGCCGTGGTTACGTGTCTACAGGTCTCCTCGTTAGCTGCCGTGGTTACGTGTCTACAGGTCTCCTCGTTAGCTGCGAACAAACAGGAGGAACCCAGATAAAAGAGCAGAGAAAGGGAACGCGCTCTCCCATCTTTTACAGGCGCTGGTGGCTGGTTTGTACGTGATCAAAGGTATGGGGGGGTTGAAGTGTGTTATCCACCTCAAACGGAGCTGTAACTCATTTGGGTGATCAGTACAGCAGGATCAGGGTTCCTCTAAGCCAGTGCTCACCTTAACCCTGGAGCAGTCCCTTACTGGACCCAAGACTGTCAGTTGAACTCCCCTGGCCCATGTTAACAGCTCTGTGTGGGTGTCACTTTGTCTAAGTGGCTGTGTGTGTGTGTGTGTGTGTGTGTGTGTGTGTGTTTGTTCTGGCTCGTTCAGACATTCTGCTGTCAGGGGCTTGGAGTGACTCAATAAATCCCCAACTCAAGTCTTGTGTTGCAGAATGAAGTCAAATTCAGTTGGACGTAAGATTCAAAAATACTCACGAGACAAAAAAAACTGTGGCAGCCTTTGAATCTCAACTTGATGCAATCTATCTGAAATGTTGAAGCTGTAGCTGTAGCTGGGGAAAACGTGAGGGGAGATCAAACATTTTGCACCTACAGATCAGCACGGTGGAATACCCTGGAGACAATACCTCCACCCTAATGAGAACTTGGAGAGAGAGAGAGAACACAGAGAGAGAGACAGAGAGAGAGCACAGAGAGAGAGAGCACAGAGAGAGAGAGCACAGAGAGAGAGCACAGAGAGAGAGACTGAGAGAGAGACAGAGAGAGAGACAGAGAGAGAGCACAGAGAGAGAGCACAGAGAGAGAGAGAGCACAGAGAGAGAGAGAGCACAGAGAGAGAGAGAGCACAGAGAGAGAGCACAGAGAGCACAGAGAGAGAGAGAGCACAGAGAGAGAGCACAGAGAGAGAGACAGAGAGAGAGACAGAGAGAGAGCACAGAGAGAGAGAGCACAGAGAGAGAGAGCACAGAGAGAGAGCACAGAGAGAGAGCACAGAGAGAGAGCACAGAGAGAGAGAGCACAGAGAGAGAGAGCACAGAGAGAGAGAGCACAGAGAGAGAGCACAGAGAGAGAGAGCACAGAGAGAGAGCACAGAGAGAGAGAGCACAGAGAGAGAGAGCACAGAGAGAGAGCACAGAGAGAGAGAGCACAGAGAGAGAGAGCACAGAGAGAGAGAGCACAGAGAGAGAGCACAGAGAGAGAGAGACAGAGAGAGAGAGCACAGAGAGAGAGAGAGCACAGAGAGAGAGAGCACAGAGAGAGAGAGCACAGAGAGAGAGAGCACAGAGAGCAGAGGGAGAGGGATGAGTAAAAAAAAAAAAGAGAGAAAGGAAGTAAGAGAGATATGAACAACCACACAGGGAGAAGAAAAGGGAGAAAACAAGGAGAAATGCCCCCTGAAGACAGTAGCTTCACGGCTTGAATATTCCTCTTCCCAGCCACCTGACTAGTTGTTGAGGATAACGCTCTTCTCCCTGACAAGTCTCCCTCGGAGTGTGAAAGCGCATGTCACCATTATCCAGGCCTGCTTTCCTCAGAGGGGCCGTAAAGCTACCCTGGCCTACATTGTCAGGCCCAGAATGCTGGAGTATGTCTGTCTCACGTCCGGAGTCTCACTTTCCCTTAGTCAACACAACATGACAGTCAAGTGTAGTTAGTCTCTAGTCTGGCTGGCCACCGGATGAGGCCGGGCCTCCTGCCTGGGGACACAGCCTCGCTTGGCGGGGCTGAGGGGCGGGGCTGAGGGGCGGGGGTGAGGGGCGGGGGTGAGGCTGAGAGTCAGGGGCTCTGAGACTCAGACTGCAGATCTCCGGACCCTAGTATACTGGATGTCTTAGCGCAAAAAGCTAATCTGTTACATTTCTTCCCGCCAAAAGAAAGTTCTCACTCTGTGTTGCGTGTGTCCGAGAGATGTCAGCTGTCAGACAGCAGGTCTTCATGAGGCTCGGGCCACAGAACCATCGTGTTTGGCTCGACCTGGGCTTCAACTCAAGGAAAATCTGTAAAGTGCTGCTTGGAAAAAAGGCAGGTTCCCATTGTGTGTCAGGTCTCTATTGTGTGTGTGTGTGTGGGCTGCAAAGCCTCTCTCTCATTCCCTCTCTATCCCACTCTCTGGCTTTCTCTCCCTTCCTTTGCCTCTCTCTGTTTTCCTCTCCTGTCTCTCTCTCTCTCTCTCTGTCTTTCTCTGTCTCTCTCTGTCTCTCTGTTTCTCTCTCTCTCTCTCTGTCTCTCTCTCTCTCTCTCTCTCTCTCTCTCTCTCTCTCTGTCTCTCTCTGTCTCTCTCTGTCTCTCTCTCTCTCTCTCTCTCTCTCTCTCTCCCTCTGTTGTCGTGTGCATTGTTCTCCAAACGACCGTCACCTCAGCAAACGGCAGCATGTTAATTCCTGTTCGCCGTTAGTGTGTTTGATGTGCTCAGCGGAGTGAGAAATCACTCCCCTCAATACACACACGCACACAACAATGCGCTCACATGCGAGCCCTCACAAACACACTAGCACCATCACCAGTGAGTCACAAGGAGCCACATCAGCTGGAGGTGCAGTGGATGATGACTGTGGAACAGCAGGCCGTGCTGCTGAAACAGGGGGATGCACAGTAGATCTGGATCTGGGTTCTCTGGATCCTCCAGGGGAAAGGCTGTTGTGTTGTGTTCTCCAGGTTTGTGTTTTGACCGTGTGTGTACCTGCGTTGTGTGTGTGTGTGCTGCACCAGTGAGTGTGTTTGGGTGTGTGCAGCTTGCTTGTGTGTGTGTGTGTGTGTGTGTGTCTGCGGCCGTCCCTTCAGTTCAAACTGGAGCCTCAACACACATGTTCTCCATTACCTTCTCCCAGCACACACACAGCCGCCCTCTCTCTCTCCCCTCTCTCTTTCTCTCTCCCCCTCTCTCTCTCTCTCTCTCTCCCCTCTCTCTCTCCCCTCTCTCCCCCCAGTCCTTCCCCCCTCACCTGTCCAGCGATCATGTTGACGGTGTTTAGACACCAAACACAACCTGAAACCGCTCGTATGTGTTGGACCGCCGCCTAGCTCAACTCAGACCTCGCTCCCTGGCTGATTGCTTTCAAAACAAGCAAATCAACTCTCCAGGAGAGTGTGTGTGTGTATTTTGTGTGTGTGTGTGTGTGTGTGTGTGTCAGTTCTTTGGCTCCTGCAGAGTCCTGTGTCAGTCAGTGATGACTGAAAGCTGAGCTGTTTACTCAAGGTCATTCTATATGAAAGTATACTGTGCACTGTTTCTCGACCCTGTGCAGGAAGGAAGCTTCTCTCTTCTGATCTAGAGAGCAAGACACTTCTGCATAAAGGAGCTGATAAAAACCTCTAAGGGTTGTGGTGAGGCCTGTGACTTTTACCATAGCATTGTAGCTCGCTGGGTACCAAGATTCTTAATGCGTTTTGCTACTTGAGGAGAGCTTGATTTAAAAATGGGCAATTCCGTCCGTGCGACGGCGTGAAAGAAACGACACGTCAAATTCGCCTTGTGTGTTTTCGTCTTCAGTGAAATTACTTTCATTGATGGTGTTGAATGGATTTGGAGGTTTTCTTGAAAGCAAAACTCGGAGCTGACATTGATAGTGGGTTTCTGTAGGACATAATCTCCTGAAAGTTGTCCTGATGGGCTCTTCTTCTTGATTAGACTGTGTGTTTACCCCCCAGCACATTAGTATGTAGATTGCTATTTGGGCTGCGGTGTTGATGCTGGTGCTGTGAGACTGTATGGAAAGCAGAAATTGCTGGTGAATTAAGTGGATTGCAGCTCATTGTCATTTTGAGAGTGCTGGAAATCTCATTTCGCTGATATTGTTATTGCATTTCCTCTTCTTGTAGGACAGAGATGGACGGAGAGACTCACACGGACACACACACATACACTTTCCCTGACACTCTCCAACACAAATACACACACACACATAAACCCACTATCTCCATCACAGGCACACACTTTCCCCTATCTCTCTCTCTCGGATGCACACGTGTTACACACAGCGCACGCACACACACACACACACACCTCATCCACACAGACACACACACCTCATGCACACACACACATACAGTATGCACACACACACACACACACACACACACATCAGCAGCACCAGAAGGGGGCCTTGCACAATGAGGAACCCTTGTTGTGAAAACAACATGGATGCTCTGTATTGTTTGGGTTTGCCATCCAGAGCTCCTATGTATCCTGGAAACGTGGCCCTCAGCCACACTCTCTCTCACTCTCTCTCTTTCTCTCTCTCTCTCTCTCTCTCTCTCTCTCTCTCTCTCTCTCTCTCTCTCTCTCTCTCTCTCAATCTCTCTCTCTCTCTCTCTCTCCATGTTTCTCTCTCACTCTCTCGTCCGTCTGCGTGGCTGACCGATCGGATGATGACTAATTGAATGAGCCGGGTAATGAAAGCCCACCTTGAGTGATGTGTGATGTTCTCCAAGCATGCATGGAACACCTGGGGCCTTTGTGGATGCGCCGTCTCACATCATCAACAAATGGAACTGAGTCTGACCTTTCAAGAGGGGCTTCCTGAGTGGGGTCACACACCCAATGACCCAGGGGCTCTCCTTGTGTCTCTTTGCTTCCTCTCTCCTTCTGTCTCTCCTTCTGTCTCTCCTTCTCTCTCTCCCTCTCTCTGCTCCCTCCCTCCCTCCCTCCCTCCCTCCCTCCCTCCCTCCCTCCCTCCCTCCCTCCCTCCCTCCCTCCCTCCCTCCCTCCCTCCCTCCCTCCCTCCCTCCCCCTCACCTTCTCCCTCTCTGAAGACACAGATGTGTGTATGTGGAAGCGATGGGATAGGTTAGGTAGTCAGTGATGAGAGAGGTCAGGTCTTCCTCCTGTTTTCAAAACACCAGAAGGACCGGATGGACATGTGGAACGTTTCAGAGAGACAGGCTTGTGTGTGTCTGTGTGTGTGTGTTAAAGAGAGGATGTCTGTTCATGCGCTTCTGGGTGTGTGCAGTACATCTGTGGATGCAAGTGTATTGCTATGTTTAAGGTTAAAATGGTGCGTGTGTGTGTATGTCCATAAAGGTGTGTTCCTTCATACTAAATGTGTCTAGTATGACGGGGGTGTGGGGGGCGTTGAGACCTCACTTCATTAAGTGCAGCACTTTACAGTGCTCGCAACACGGACCACTTCATTTACTAACAGAAAGGGGGGGGGGGGGAGAGAGAGAGTCAATGGACTCCCCTATTAAACTTTAATGAGACAGTCCACCTAGTGCTGCAGCTTCTTGGCTGCTGCTGTTTCAGGAGCTGGAAACACACAATGACTCGGCTGAAAAACCCATCTACCCCCCTCCACACCCCACCTGTCTATCGCCAAGCAACCATTAACCTCCAGCCCATGCATACATTATTTAGACCGTGGTCCAACCACTCTGTCTGAAACCTCAGGAAATGGAAGGTCTGGGTGGACCATAAGGACGGGAAAGGGAAGCGAGTTGTTTTCCTTGTGGTGACTTTTGAACCGTGAAGTGGAGACGGTGTGGTAAACAAATGTGAAGTTGGGAGAACAGCTATGGTGTTATGTTGCTAACACATAAGAACGGTATTCATTCGTACCATTCTCATTAACCACCCGCCATGTTGAGACCAAGATCGAACTAATGAAGATCTGTTGGTGTTTGGTCATTACGATGCCGATAGGAATGCTCATTTTGAAGAAAAGGAAAATCGACATTGTCGCTACATTGGCAGCACTGTTTAACCGGTAAACATTATCGTTGGTTAACGGTTAATTATGGTTTGGTGCTAGCTTCGTGTCCTGGGTGATAAGGACAGTGGTGTCACTGACCCCAAGGCTCCTGTCGTCGCTGCATCGCTGTCACTCTGAAAGCACCCCGTCCCTGAGAGCCGTTATAGCATCAGCGCTGCGCCGGGACTCACGGTAGCGATAGTGTATGCGACGATGAATGTGAGCTGGCTATGTTCTCGTTGCAGACAGTGTCGTCTAGGGGAATTTGGTGTGAATGTTTAATTTGGTTTGGGCGATCCTGTCATCCCTCGCTAGGTTTGAGAGTCTGTTGTTGTCTGTCTGACTGTGTCCGTGTGAACTGCGGAGCTCGACATCCCCAAACTGTCGTCCCTGAACAGTAGCACACAGTTCAAACGGCGAGTAAGTAACAAAGTAACCTACTTCAGTTGATTTTTTTTCTGGTATCAGTACTTTTTTTTGTTTCAATAAAAACTAAGTGTGTGTTTTGAAAGATTGAAAAAAATATTTTGAAAAAAGTTTCCTAAAAACTAGAAACTTTTGTGTTTGTGTCGGTGTCAAAAAGAATTTCAGGCGCCTGGTTTCTGTATAACTAGCCTGGAATGCTACATGCTAGTTAGTATAGGCCTACATGACCGGGAAGCTGGGTCAAGGGTAGCTAACTAGCCTGGGCCTCCTCCAACCTCCCACCTCAACACTGAGATTGACAGGTTTGCCACCCTGTGCCCCCCGTGCCCCCTCCCCAGTAGAGCCCCCTCAAACCAAATGCCACATTGCCATGGCAACCCGAGGCAACAGCGGGGGACTCATTTTCATACTGATGAGGCGGCCGGTTGCAAAACCTTCCTCAGGTGGCAGAATTAAATTTTAATAACTCAGTGTCTGGTTCTGCTCTCCTGTCCCTTTCTCTCTCTCTTTCTCTCTCTATCCCTTTCTCTCTCCATCCCTTTCTCTCTCTATCCCTTTCTCTCTCCATCCCTTTCTCTCTCTATCCCTTTCTCTCTCTATCCCTTTCTCTCTCTATCCCCTTTCTCTCTCTATCCCTTTCTCTCTCCATCCCTTTCTCTCTCTATCCCCTTTCTCTCTCCATCCCTTTCTCTCTCTATCCCCTTTCTCTCTCCATCCCTTTCTCTCTCTATCCCCTTTCTCTCTATCCCTTTCTCTCTCTATCCCTTTCTCTCTATCCCTTTCTCTCTCCCTTTTTCTCTCACTCTTTGTTCCTCTCTCTCCCTTTCCCCTTTCATCCTCCCTCTTTTTCTCCTCCTCCTTTCTTACCCCCCTCCCCTGGAGCTCAAGTGGACAGTCAGACATGAGCACACGTCTCAGACCCAGGGTCTGTAGACAGGGTCCTGGAGGGAGTGCTGGGGCCAGCCTGGTGTTCTGGTCCTGGAGGGAGTGCTGGGGCCAGCCTGGTGTTCTGGTCCTGGAGGGAGTGCTGGGGCCAGCCTGGTGTTCTGGTCCTGGAGGGAGTGCTGGGGCCAGCCTGGTGTTCTGGTCCTGGAGGGAGTGCTGGGGCCAGCCTGGTGTTCTGGTCCTGGAGGGAGTGCTGGGGCCAGCCTGGTGTTCTGGTCCTGGAGGGAGTGCTGGGGCCAGCCTGGTGTTCTGGTCCTGGAGGGAGTGCTGGGGCCAGCCTGGTGTTCTGGTCCTGGAGGGAGTGCTGGGGCCAGCCTGGTGTTCTGGCTTAGAGGGTTCAGCCATGAACAGTAGACCAGCACATGCCAGGTCTGCGTGGCTTTTCTATCAGGTTAGCAGCAGATGCTAATACGCTATTATATGGAGGAGACTGTCCAACCGGTTAGGATTATGACGTTTTGTCTTTGCAGTGTGCATACGGGTGTGTGTCTGTGTGTGTGTGTGTGTGTGTTCCTGTAAGAGGCCAGGAACCTAGTTTTACTGTAAATTGAATAACAATGAAATAATCTTGATGCGTTTTGTCTGTCTGGTTTCCAGGAGGAGGTGGAGGGGCGGGAAGAAGAGAACGGACGCATCGAACCGATTGGCCGAGCTGACTCCTGTATAGACCACACCCCCGTGAGGTCACTAGAGTAAGTTGTCCATTCGCAAGCTGTCCTCCCTGGCTTGGGAGTCTCTCCTAACCCTCATGTCTCAACCCTAATGATGTCTGATCAACTTAACTTTACTATTCCCATTTCATTGAACTGTATTTTTTCCAGGTATTAAAAAAAACAAAAACTTTTCCAGATATTCGATAACTTTTCATTTAGCGAAACAACTTTTTTTTTTTTACAGGTATCTAGGGAGACCTTCAGTTTTGTTTTCAGTGTTTGAATTAATTTGTAACACACAAATGTTTGTTGATCCAGTAAATGTTATTCAATGCAGGTTTTGAGAAAATCTGTCTTAAAACCACTGTTCATTGTTTAAATGTGATTGGTGGAACTGAACAACACAAGTCTCTCTATTGGTAACCATCTCACTGACCTGGGTTATCTCCATGGTGATAGTAACATTGGTGATTTTAATGTACAGAACTTTGAGCTGCATTCTTTGTACACACAATTGTGCATCTTAAATAGCATTTGTAGTATTCATATTATTATCAACAGACCTATAATTTGGATTTTTCCCTATCTCTCCTGCATGCGTTCAGTCTTTTATGCAGGTACAGTATTTTAAATAATATAATTCCTGCTTTGTGTGGATGGCTTTCTTATACACATAATTATTAAAATAAGCATAATCATCCTAACAAAAGAGCAAATTATATATATTTATCATATTCATATGACAGATTCATAATTATATGACAAAGGTAGAAGTTGCAATAAGAGCAGAGATACTGAAGTATAGAACCTATGTGTAAAGATGCCTTGTAATTGGTGGGGATCAGGATTCCATTCTAGAATGTGAAGCCCTGTGTTCCAAGCTGTTTCCCCCGGCGACCCTCTAAGAATCCTGACACATCCGTTAGGGATGTCTTCAGAAGCTGCAACACATGCCAATCCCTGGCCTTTCCTGCTCACAACACACACACACACACAAACACACACACACGTGTTTTATTCATTCCTCCTTTCTCTATTTGTTGTTGTTCCCTCCCTCCCTCCTTCTCTCCCTCTTTCCTCCTCGTCTCATTTCCTGTTTTTTTTATCCCCATGTGCGTCCAACCCTTTCACCTCCTCTCCATCCCTCACTGTCTCCCAGTGACATGGTGAAGCTGGTGGAGGTGTCCAATGACGGGGGGCCCCTGGGGATCCACGTAGTGCCTTTCAGTGCCAGGGACCGCAGGTAACGCCCCACTGCTGCTGCTGGGGGGGGGGGGGGGACAGGGACAGGGGACAGGGGACAGGGAGAGGAGAAAGAAGGGGGCGGGCAAAAGGAAGGAGATGGGAATGGGGGGAGGGGGAGGAGAGGAGGAGTATGTGGGGTAAGGAGTTGGGATTGCTGGTAAAGCCCCTCTGCTTACGCTGTGAAACTCTTGATAGGTGGATGGAGGAGGGTAAAGGAGTGGGAGGGAGGATGGCGGGGGGCAAGGAGGGAGAGGGGAGAGCAGGTATAGCCCTCACCACCGGCCCCTTATGCTGTGTACGCTCTGATACTGAGGGGGAGGGAGGGAGGGAGGGAGGGGAGGGGGGAGGAGGTGGGGGGGGCTATCTGTGGGACACACGTACACACACACAGTGTGTGTGTAGCGTCTACACACACACAAACACACACACACACACACACACCCCTCCCCCCTACTCACAGACATACCACAGCCCATACATGTGGAGTTTGTGTTCACATCATGAAGCCATTTGCCACTTTACAGTGATCAATCATGGTCGCTTAGTGTTTGCAGGTGACTTGGCTGCTGTCGCGAGTGGTTTATATGATGAAGACCTTCTACTGAACAGTTGTAGCACGTTCTCCCAGTGTGAGGAGGTGGGAGGGACGTAGTTTCAGACTTATCCAGAATCAGGCTTTACAGAATGTTTACACAGGTCGCGTTAAAGGGAGAACCTGCTCAAGAATGCGGCCTGTTTTTGAGATTTGTGTATACTTCAAAATGTGTGGTCGTATGGGTTGGTTAAGTCTGTTCCAGTTATCGACATGGCAAAATCCTAGATCCGACACTGCTTGAATCACACATTTCTCTTGTTGGTGGAAACAGATCTTCTTTCTCATGACACTAGGTCACGTATGAGAATTGCTGTTTTTCAACGTATTGTGAAACGTTAGTTTGTCTGGCAGACGTCGAGAGTCAAAGAACCAAATCTTATCACTGTTTTCCGCCTGCCAACTTAATCAAAGTAAAAGCACATTCATAAAGCCCTTTTCTTTTATTGAGGAAATGTCATGGGCAAATGTTATCACAAGATTAAAATCCAGAACTTATTCATCAGTGGGAAAAGCTCTCATAAAGGATTGCATTGTGTTACATCTCATCGGAAGCAATCAGGGAGATTGTCGGTGAACTTTTGCTGTGCTCTCGAACTTTTGCGTCTCTGCATTCATGTGAGCTGTAAGCCCTGCAGTTCAGCTGGGGCCTCGTGGAGGAAACCACAAGGAGGCTGTATGCACAACATCTCCCCAGGTCTGACACGTTAAGACTTTAAGCTGTGGCCATTTTGTAAATGGCTGTACGGTATCAGCAATCAATATGATATTGTATATTTGAAGTGTGGTTGTGGAAAGGATACGGCATGAGTGTCTTGTGAGCCGAGTGCATCGATGGAATGCAGTCATGGCTCTTATGTTTGAGTTTTTCGTTTTTTCTCTCTCTTTTAACACATTAGTCCATGGCATTTGGGTGTTTTCCTATTGTATGTGAACCTAAAATATGCAATATGTAGGTTCAAATAGTAAAACAAAAGCAAAATAGTTTCCCATCATAAAGGTAACTTGGAGGAGAAATCTGAGACTGAGTTACTAAGAGTTTTGACCCCTCTCCCTACCTGTGCTGTAGAGTAGCATGTTAGTGCAGCAGCATACTAGATGGTACATCAGTATGGTAGAACTTCCTGGTCTAATCTGGATGTTCAGGTGGAGTCAGCAGTCAGATGGTGTGTGCGTGTGTGTGTGCGTGTGTGAGGGCCCTCGGTGTGGACGCCTAAGCAGGTTTACCATGGAGATTACTCCCAGCACCAGTCACAGTTGACAAGTCTGCAGCCCTGAATGTGACAGAGCAGCACTTTTCCTAAATCCTCCCACTCTGTTACTGTGTGTGTCCGTGTGTGTGTGTGTGTGTGTGTGTGTGTGAGTGTGTCCGTGTGTGTGTGTGTGTGTGTGTTTGGCATGCACAAGGAGGTGAGCCGGAGGGGGTGGAGTAGGAGGTGAGGGGGGTGGAATGGTAGAACACCTGCAGAAGAAGAAGAAGAATAACAACATCACCCACCTCCTCGTACGAGCGTGTGGGACGGGGGGTTTAATATGCTGGCAGACGTTAGCACCTTTCACATCTCCCAGTGGGCGTGGAAACCTTTCTGGCTGTGATGGTTTGCAGGGAACACACAGGCTGGCGTGCGTTCTAGCTGTTGTTTTCATCGGAGCGGTCGAGGGCGGACAGTCTCGTGTTTATTGGCGTGTGGTTTGGCGTCTTTAGCGTCGCTAATGTAACTTGAGCTCATGTTGCTGTTAGCCTCCCTACTCTTTTACTCTGGTTTTACCATGATTTATAAAGGGTACCCCCCCTTGCCACACACACACAGACACTCAAACTCATACAACAATTATAATTGATAAAACACAATGTATGTATACAACATCAATCCAAAAGCTGAACATGAGGCACAGTACACAGATTGCAAAATCTGCGACAGGAAAATAGTCATAAAAAATGTAAACAATGACTAAAAGCATGATAACCCCCCCCCCCCCCCCATGGTGTTGTGGTCGTTCCAGGACTCTGGGGCTGTTGGTTAAGCGCCTGGAGCGTGGGGGCAAGGCAGAGCAGCTGGGCCTGTTCCACGAGAACGACTGCATCGTCCGCATCAACAACGGAGACCTGCGCAACATCCGCTTCGAACAGTAAGCCGTCTTACTGGAGGGGCCCCAAGCTCCACCCCCTCACCTCCGCCTCCCATGCTCCGCCCCCTCACCTCCTCTTCCTCTCCTCTTTAGGCTAGTCTCTCTGCCTTTCCTTGCCTCCTCGTCGCCTTTCCATGCCCTGGCATACCTCAGCCGTCTGCATCTAACGCATGATGCTCTGCTGCTGTTAGCCGCCATGCTAACCCTTCCCATGTATTGTAGGTATGCTGCTGTTAGCCGCCATGCTAACCCTCCTTGTGTATTTGCGTTGCCTGTTAGACTCTTGGCTGCTTCTCCTTTCTTAGCTTAGCTCTCTGGCGTAACGCGACTCTAACCCTGCTTCTCTCCTCTCTATGACCAGAGACATCCACTCATACCCCCCCCCTCCCTCTCTCTTCCAGATAAACGGATACCTATTGTGTCCTAAAATACTCCATTGCTGCTGCTTTTCAGCTCTCCTCTCGCTTGCTGTCTCTCGATCCCGTCTTCCCCTCCCTCTCTCTCTCCAGTCCCTTCAACCAGAACCCTAACAGCTTCTTGCTCCCCTACCTCCCGTCCTCCTCCCTGTAGGAGCTGTAGGCGGCATGCATGTCTACCTCCTCCTCCTCCTCCTCCTCCTCCTCTCTGTAGGAGCTGTATACAGGGTGCTTGTGTTCTTGCAGGCATGTAGGTGCAGCAGTTTCACCTCAGCAGGTTCCCAGTCTGCAGAACCCGCTGGGGCATCTGATGAAGCTGCTGCACCTACATGCTGCATGTCAGCACAAACACTCCTACGCTGGTGCTCATGCAATATTCAAATGAAGAGAGGTGCTGTTCGTTGTGCAAACACACACACACATACACACACACACACACACAGGTACATGTACAACATGCAGATGGAACGAAATATTATCAGCATGCATCTCGTGTACAATGTACACTATCTGGATGTCTGGAATGTCAAGTACCGTTCCAGTTCTGTGATTTAATCTCAGCCCTGGTTGCTCTGTACAGCGTTCCCCTCGATTCAGACAGGGAAAATCTAGAAGTAGGCCGTATTGTCAAAGAAGCCTTCGATTTATTCAGCAAGTGATGGGCGTTCCTGCCTATCCTGTGTGCAAACCCATCTGCAGTATATTTATATATCCCCGTAGCCTGGGACTGGGGATAGATTACACCTAGCCTGCCTCTCCATCTCGCCTGGAACTGTAAAGTAGCCGGGCGGAGAACTGAATGTAACCTTCAGGGGAATGTTATCTCTGGCTGGCAACGTCAGGGAATAGTGAGAGAGAGGGGGACAGAGAGAGAGTGAGAGAGAGAGGGAGACAGAGAGAGAGGGAGACAGAGAGAGAGGGAGAGAGAAACAGAGAGAGAGGGAGAGAGAGAGGGAGACAGAGAGAGAGGGAGACAGAGAGAGAGGGAGAGAGAAACAGAGAGAGAGGGAGAGCGAGGGAGAAAGAGAAAGAGGGAGACAGAGAGGGAGAGAGCGAGCGAGGGAGACAGGGAGAGAAGGAGAGTTCCGGAATTCGGTGTTGTCTCTTCAGCTGTTGGGGAGGATTGGACGTGTTCGAACGACCAAGTCAATTTTATTGTAACAGGTGCTGCTAACAAGCCTCATGCTCCAGCCAGTTGACAACCAGTAGAGATTTCTATTCCACATACTGTACTGTACCTCATATTTAAGGGGTTTTAAAAGGATTTTCTCCAATCCTCCTATAGTGTAGAGAAGGCTTCTGTAGCCATTTGAAGGATGATGTGTTTAAACTGTCAAGCCTGCTCTAAAGCTGGGCCATTGTTACTCTAAGAGTCCATTATTGTTGTAAAGCGTAGGTGGGTGAATGTGTGTGTGTGTGTTCTCACAGGTATTTGCATGTGTCTGTTTTTGGCGTGTACATGTGTTAGTGGGTGTTTTGTCTGTGTCTTTGTGCGCCTACAGTACTTGTCTGTGTGTTAGTGTGTGTGTGTGATTTTGTTTGTGGTGTTCACTAAGCCTGTTCTCACGCCTCTACCCTCTCTTCCCTCGCTCTCCCCTGTACTCCTCCCCTTCCCTCCCTCCCTCCCCCCCCCCCGCCCCCCAGAGCCCAGAACATGTTCCGCCAGGCGATGCGTTCCCCCGTCATCATGTTCCACGTAGTGCCCTCCCCCATGAAGAACCACTACGAGCAGCTGTCCCAGACCGAGCGCCCCCCGCACCCCCCCTCCTCCTCCGGACGCTTCAGCCCCGAGTCCCTGGCCAGCGAGCGGGCCGGGGGCACCCCCACTTCCAGCCTGGACCACACCCCCCAGCGGATGTCCCGCCACGGCCCCCCCCTGACCCCCAACGCCCACTCCCCCCCGCCGCCCTCCATGGGCAAGCCGCCCACAGGCCACGCACCCTCGCCGCAGAAGCTCCTAAGCTCCACCCCCACGGGAGGGTACGCGAAGAAGGTCGGGCGGAGGCTGAACATTCAGCTGAAGAAAGGTTGGTGGTTTGGTTCCTAGCTGGGGGGGGGGAGGGGGGAGGAGGGAGGGGGGGATAGGAGGGGAGGGGAGGGGGGAGGGGGCGGCTTGAGTTGATTCTGGTGTCCTTGGGTTCATCTGGGGTTCTGCAAATAGATTTTCAAGTGCTATTGTAACGCAAGGGGTGCTTATTTAGATCCATCTGACGAGAGTGGACCACTCTGGAAACACTAGTCAAATGAACACTCCTGGTGTCTAATGAACACTGACACGGTAGCTGTGTGGCTTGGACAGACTGGGTTCAGACCTGGGAGTCAGGAAGGGCCCAGAGTCACGGAACCCTGGAGACGGAAGCCAGGGCACGAATTCTAGAACCATCTCTTGTTCTGAGTTCCGGGTTCTGTGTGCTGTAGGTTTGTCTGGGTGTTCCTCTGTGTGTCTTCATCTCATCTGCCCAAACCCCCCCTCTCTGTGGCACTCCAGTTCAAACAGCCTTTTTAGATCTAGATGTTAGCAAGTTTATGTCTTCAAGTCCAATAAATAAATGATTGGTTTGGTCTTGATGCTTGAAAGGCATGTTTGGTATGAGATATTACAGTTACTGAAGCCCATGCTGAAAGGAGGGCTTGTGTATGTTTATAACGCACGCACATAAACACATATACCCAACACACACACACATAAACACATATACCCAACACACACGCACATAAACACATATACCCAACACATACGCACATAAACACATATACCCAACACACACGCACATAAACACATATACCCAACACACACGCACATAAACACATATACCCAACACACACGCACATAAACACATATACCCAACACACACGCACATAAACACATATACCCAACACACACGCACATAAACACATATACCCAACACACACGCACATAAACACATATACCCAACACACACGCACATAAACACATATACCCAACACACACGCACATAAACACATATACCCAACACACACGCACATAAACACATATACCCAACACGCACGCACGCACACACACACACACAGTGAGGTAGGTCTCAGGAGTGCTGACAGCGGTGGAGATGGTTGGCATAGGCTCCGTGCCAACCCCACACCAGGTGTGTGTGTGCCAGTCCATCTCCACAGGGACCAGAAGGCTTGTTGCTAAGCAGCGACTGCTCCTGGATCCAGTCAATGTGTGAGGGGTGATGTTGGTCTGTAAACCAGGGTTCTGGTGTGTGTGAGGTGTGATGTTGGTCTGTAAACCAGGGTTCTGGTGTGTGTGAGGTGTGATGTTGGCTGTAAATCAGGGTTCTGGTGTGTGTGAGGGGTGACGTTGGTCTGATATGACTGGGACTATGACTGGGAGATAGGCCGTGTGTTGATGGATGTGCTTCGCATGGAGCCCTGCAGTTTATTAGTTTGCTGTTGTTGGACGGCTAACGAGAACTATGACTAGATATAGGCTAGTTTTAAGAATCGGTGTACAGCACAACGATAACTACAACTATATAGAGGGACGATATTTTTGGAATCACTTTCAAAACTTTTTTCTTTTTTTTCAATTTTTTTTTCCTAACCCTAACCCGTGCATTTTTTTTGTTGGTGTGAATTTCATAGTTTTTGTATTCAATTTCATCGTTAATAAAGGCTTCTGTAAGTGTTTCTGTCCGTGTGAGAAGCAAATGAAGGAGAAATGAAAGAAAAAGAAATGAACGAAAATGTAAAAAAAAGAATTGCCTCAGACATGTCAATTATCTAACTTCAGTGAAGGATCATCCCTTGAAACACTCGGTAGTCTAAATCCTGCATGTCCGGGATATAACCCCCAGGGGATTAAACCCAATCTGTTAGTAATCTAAATCCTCATTAGAGTAGAGCAGACAGGTATGTATCAATCAAGCTAATGGAAGTCCTAACGATCTCTGACTCCATTTGAAACTCTGGAACACTCAGCCTACCAGGAAGTGTAACGCACACCTCTCTCTGGGAGGCCGGCTGATTGGCTGAGGAAAGATTTGGAGGGACCTGAGTGGGAGGGGTTTAGCGTTCTGCTTGTGTTTCAGTCCACTGTTCTGTTCTCACTGCCAGACCAGGGGATTAGATACCCTGTATGTTCTGCTTCTTGATCTGACTGTGTTTCCCAACTCACTGTCCCTCCCCTCCTTTCACCCCCTCTCTTGTGCCTTTCATCCTCTCCTCCTCCCCTCCCTCTCTCCCCGCATCTCCCCCCCCCCCCTCCTCCCCCAGGTCCTGAGGGTCTGGGGTTCAGCATCACTTCTCGTGACGTGCCCATCGGAGGCTCCGCCCCCATCTACGTGAAGAACATCCTGCCCCGCGGGGCGGCCATCCAAGATGGCCGCCTCAAGGCCGGAGACCGTCTGCTAGAGGCAAGCACACTGACCCCCACTGACTCTAACCTTGTCTCACCTGTCTGACTATAGCCTGTCTGACTCTAACCCTGTCTGACTCTAACCCTGTCTCACCTGCCTGACTCTAACCCTGTCTGACTCTAACCTTGTCTCACCTGTCTGACTATAGCCTGTCTGACTCTAACCCTGTCTCACTTGTCTGACTCTAACCCTGTCTGACTCTAACCTTGTCTCACCTGTCTGACTATAGCCTGTCTGACTCTAACCCTGTCTCACCTGTCTGACTCTAACCCTGTCTGACTCTAACCCTGTCTCACCTGCCTGACTCTAACCCTCTCTGACTCTAACCTTGTCTCACCTGTCTGACTATAGCCTGTCTGACTCTAACCCTGTCTCACCTGTCTGACTCTAACCCTGTCTGACTCTAACCCTGTCTCACCTGCCTGACTCTAACCCTGTCTGACTCTAACCCTGTCTCACCTGTCTGACTCTAAACCTGCCTCACCTGTCTCCAGGTGAACGGGGTGGACCTGACTGGGAGGACGCAGGAAGAGGCGGTGGCTCAGCTCAGGGCCACGCCCATGGGCGGGGCGGTGGGCCTGGTCATCCTGCGCCAGGAGGAGGCCTTCATGCCTCGTGAAGTGGTGCGTGTGTGTGTGTGTGTGTGTTAATAATACTTTTCCATTCTCCCTGTGTGCTCTAATCCTCCTCTCATCCCAGTGTATCCATACAGAGTTTCATTACTGGACTAACACGCAGGGCTGTGTGTGTGTGTGTGTGTGTGCGTGCGTGTGTTCAAGGTTGGCCAATCACGCAACAGATTGATGTTTAGCCTCCAGCTCTGAGTTCCTCTTTATGATCCTGCTTCAACATTCCTCTCTGGAAATTATTTTTCTTTCCTTGTTTTCTTTCTGCCTTTCTCTGTCTCACACATTTTCTTTCTCTCTGTCGCTCTGTTTCTCTCTTTCTTTCTTTCTTTCTCTCTTTCTTTCTCTCTTTCTTTCTCTCTTTCTTGCTGTTTTTCTCTCTAACTCTGTCTCCCCTCTCACTCTTTCAATATGTCCCTCCCCTCTTCACTCCCTCCTTCTCTGTTCTTCCCTCTCTCTCCTTCTCCTCTCTTGATTGGCTAGATTGATGTATGGCAGAATGAGCAGGTGCTGGGCAGGTAGGACCAAAGTGAAAACCACAGTCCTGCAGAATATCAATCACCTCCCACACAGTCCGCAGTCCTGCGCGCGCGTGTGTGTGTGTTGTTAGAGACGCCGTTAGAACAGCACTGAGAATGTAGAAGTCCATCCATCATGTGTGTTTATCACCTGTCCAGATGTTTCTGTGGAAGATGTCTGGTAGAGGGATTTCTTCTCCGTCGCTTCGCTCAAGTTTCATGAGGCTCGATGAGCATTTTTTAATTCAGTCTCTGCTTACATTTTGTTTTACATTTTGCATTACTTTAATGAACATCTGGGAGAAACTAACTTGCTGGCTAATTGACAGTTATAATGTGGTTGAGTAATATCACGGTGTTTCACCGGCATACGATGCCTGACAAGGCAGAATGTATGACAGGCCTGAAGGTGTTTATGAAAGTGGAGTAAATGACTGATGCTGTTAGTGACCTCTAAATCACACACACACACACAGACACACACACACACACATACAGCAGGGACTCCAGCATCTCAAGACAGTCAGCCACGGCGTTTAAACACCCCTGCTATCGAACGTTTTGTTGAGTAATAGCGACAGGCTGCACTTAAATTTCCCCCCCGGTTGTCATAAAAATAGACCGCCCCACAACCCCAAAAGAAGCTGAACCATTAGAACGTCCCAGCCCCGCTACCATCGACCGATCTTAATCAAACCGGCTCATCTGATTGGTGAGGGGCATTGCTATGGGGAGGAAGCTGATGTGTGATTGGTCCGGCTGACACTCAGGGGCCCAGTTAGATGTGGTAGATGTTTACGAGACGCTTCCTGATCGATAACGCATCTTTAGATTAAAGTAGAGACTCTGGTCCAGATTAGTGACAGGTCTGGGATGGTTTGGTGTGTTTTAATGAACTGTCATTCAGTTCCAAGTTAGGATTTATTCCCCTCTAGCTGTAACAAATGCCAGGAGACAGCTTAACGGCGCCATCGGCCGAGCAGTGATCTAGCGAAGGTGTTGTCATGGGATACCCAGGCTTTAATGTGGCTATTGACTATGGATGTAAGCTAATTAGAAGTGGGTGGTTTGCGGGTTAGAGGTACCATTTCCTTAGCATGTTCTTGGCTCCAGGGACATCCTCCACTTGTGTTTCCCAGACGGAATACGCACGCGCTCGAGCGTTTTGTTCTTGAAGTTTCCGCGTTGTTTCAATCTGCGCGCCGTGCTTTGGTAGGTTGGAACCCCCTCCGCTGCATGCCCTGCTCATCCTGCCCAGCAGGGCCGGAGATCCTCCTGCTAGTCACACTACAGAGTCCTGGGCTCCAGTCTACACTCATGTGCCCTGCTCACAGGTATTACATTGAACGGTTTTCTTCTGTTTACTCATTTTCCCTTCTTCTCTCCCTTCCTCCTCCAGACCACAGAGCCCGTGATGCAAAACCCGGGAGATTCGGTAAGACTCCGGCCACTGAACTGAACACCTGTTACCTGTGCTCCGCCCCTCTCCCCCACCCCCGCCACTGCTGGGCCCATACCCACCTCACCCCCGCTCACCACACGCCTGCCCTACCACCACCACCACCACCACCACCACCCCTGCTTTCAACTAACATCCTGGCTCCTGATGCATGCTGGGAGCCAGAGTGCCTCTGGCCCTGCTGATCTGGCTGAGGGTACCAGTGGGTCTACAGTATATGGGTGTAGCCGTATTGCGAAACCCTTAACTATTCGTCGAGCGTGCGTAAACACTGAGGTCCATGTGTGGACTGATTGCAAGTAAATGTCCTTAGCTTGAATGTGCCATAAGGTAGTGGATTGGCTGCCAGGGCCTTGGAAGGCCTTCCCTGACTGAGTAACGTGGTTATTCTGGCAGGGTGTCAGGGAGTAACATGGGGGAACTTTAGCCAGCCTCTTCAACGTCTCTTGAACAGTAGGCAGTTTAAATGTCAATTTGTCTCTATTCACAACATCACAAAGTTCATTTACTTACATTAACTGACCAATGAGGAGTGACGCCCTATATCTGTGTTTGTGGGAAGAACTGGGGCTCCTTGTACACCAGAATGAACTGCAGCCATTAGACTCTAAACATGTCTGTCAACCATTGCGATGCTTAATTGGCCGGTTAATTTCAGCCCGGGTGGATATTTGCCGGCTGCATGCATGCTTCCCAACAGGGGACAGCGTGGTGCATTGTGGGTAATGGAGTTTGTTATAATGATCCCAGCTGGCATGTCCACTCCGAATGTTTCCATCAGCCCAGCAGCAGCTAAATATAGAAGGATGAGAGGTGCTTCATGGTGGTCCTGTTCTCCTCCAGGAAAATATCCATCACTACAGTTTCCCAACTGTTGTTGGTAGAATCTCTCCCTCCGGGAAAGGAGTGTTTGTATTCTCGCCCGCCCGCCCGCCCGCCCGCCCCCCTCCTGTCCTTTCCCCTTTTATTTTAGGCTTTTTTCGAACGTTTACTGAAATTGAATGAGATGCTTCGACGACAAACTGAATCCAAAAAATGCACCTTGGATATTACGCAAACTCTCCTCAGTTTTTCCTTTTTTTCTCATTTTCTTTTCTCCCCTCCTTTCTTTTACTCTCCCAGTGAATCATCTTTTCTTTTTCCGGCATATTCTCCCTCTATCCAATAATTGGCTCAATTATAGCCAGCAGATGTTCCCTCTTGTTAGGAGCCTTGTTCCAAACAACTCCTCAACACAAGTGCACTTCTCTCCTCGGCAGGGAGGTTGCCAGGCTGTGAGGCTGGAGCACAGGCTGGGGTATAGATGATATATACAGGCTGGGGTATAGATGATATATACAGGCTGGGGTATAGATGATATATACAGGCTGGGGTATAGATGATATATACAGGCTGGGGTATAGATGATATATACAGGCTGGGGTATAGATGATATATACAGGCTGGGGTATAGATGATATATACAGGCTGGGGTTTAGATGATATATACAGGCTGGGGTATAGATGATATATACAGGCTGGGGTATAGATGATATATACAGGCTGGGGTATAGATGATATATACAGGCTGGGGTATAGATGATATATACAGGCTGGGGTATAGATGATATATACAGGCTGGGGTATAGATGATATATACAGGCTGGGGTATAGAGAAAGAGGGATAACAGGGAGAGGGCCTGACAGAGAGAGAGAGGGATGGAGGGAGATACATCTGGAGTGATCTATTGACTAAAGGGAGCAGATGAGTTGCACTCCAACACTTTGAACAGAAAGCGGAGCACTATCACCATGCAGCTGTAATGACACACAGGGGTGCTGATGCTTGTTCAGTCTTGGCATGTTGGCATGTTATGTTGGTCACAATGGGCAGGAGGGAGGGAGAGGTGGGGTGGAGAGGGGATGAATTCTGTTTATGCTGAGGCAAGAGTTTGGTTGGGGAAGTGTGTGTGTGTGTGTAAGGGTGTGTGTGTGTGTGGGGGGGCCTGGGAAATGTTGTGGGTGTGTGAAGGGGGGGGGGCGAGTTGGGCTGGTGGAGAGGTGGGGTCAACTTGGATAGGTAGGGGCTTTGGGGGAGGATTTGGGGGTCGAGGGGGTCTGTTCTGGTGGGTAGAGGGAAGGAAGGGGTCTGTTCTGATGGGTAGAGTGAAGGAGGGGGTCTGTTCTGGTGGGTAGAGGGAAGGAGGGGGTCTGTTCTGGTGGGTAGAGGGAAGGAGGGGGTCTGTTCTGGTGGGTAGAGGGAAGGAAGGGGTCTGTTCTGGTGGGTAGAGGGAAGGAGGGGGTCTGTTCTGGTGGGTAGAGGGAAGGAAGGGGTCTGTTCTGGTGGGTAGAGGGAAGGAGGGGGTCTGTTCTGGTGGGTAGAGGGAAGGAGGGGGTCTGTTCTGATGGGTAGAGGGAAGGAGGGGGTCTGTTCTGGTGGGTAGAGGGAAGGAAGGGGTCTGTTCTGGTGGGTAGAGGGAAGGAGGGGGTCTGTTCTGGTGGGTAGAGGGAAGGAGGGGGTCTGTTCTGGTGGGTAGAGGGAAGGAGGGGGTCTGTTCTGGTGGGTAGAGGGAAGGAGGGGGTCTGTTCTGGTGGGTAGAGGGATGGAGGGGGTCTGTTCTGGTGGGTAGAGGGAAGGAAGGGGTCTGTTCTGGTGGGTAGAGGGAAGGAAGGGGTCTGTTCTGATGGGTAGAGGGAAGGAGGGGGTCTGTTCTGGTGGGTAGAGGGAAGGAGGGGGTCTGTTCTGGTGGGTAGAGGGAAGGAGGGGGTCTGTTCTGATGGGTAGAGGGATGGAGGGGGTCTGTTCTGGTGGGTAGAGGGAAGGAGGGGGTCTCTCCGGGGGGTTTAACCGGTGGTCTGACTGTTCCTCTGCAGCGTGCAGGTCTGAGGAGGGCGGGGTCGACGAGGAGCGCCCCCTGGCTGTCTGAGGTAACCCCTCTCCCGAGCAGGGACACCTGCAGCATGACATCACTGGGCTGCAACCAATCAAGATCAAGCACAGCTGTGACGCTTGTCAGGCCATGGAAAAATATGAAAGAAGCTGGGTCATGGTTAGGCCTGGTGTTAGGGTTAGGCCTGGTGTTAAGGTTAGGCCTGGTGTTAGGGTTAGGGCTGGTGTTAGGGTTAGGGCTGGTGTTAAGGTTAGGCTTGGTGTTAGGGTTAGGGTTAGAGCTGTGGCCATTTCTGAGGTTGGAGTAAGGATTGGGCCTGGGGTTAGGGTTAGTTCCATGGCATTTAATAAGTGGAATACCTGCAATACATGTGTCACTTAAGTTTAACACACACACACTTTTGTTTTAGCTCCCTTTTGTAGCCCCTGCAGAGCAGAGCTGCACAGGCTGTGCCAGCAGAGCTGCACAGGCTGTGCCAGCAGAGCTGCACAGGCTGTGCCAGCAGAGCTGCACAGGCTGTGCCAGCAGAGCTGCACAGGCTGTGCCAGCAGAGCTGCACAGGCTGTGCCAGCAGAGCTGCACAGGCTGTGCCAGCAGAGCTGCACAGGCTGTGCCAGTCGTTTAAGCCCCGGCTGGGTTGGTCCAGTTTGAGACGCAGGAACTTCCTGTTTCTCTGTTCAGTCCTTCAGCCTCACTGAGACTGGCACCTTCACGCTAGTTAAAACAGAAAAGCCATCAGTAGCACTAGTTACAGCAGTAACACCTTGCCAAACCCTCCGCCCTCCCCCCCCCCACTCTACCCACCCACGCACACAATCCACTCCACCACAATAACGCATAATGGATTGCGTAGCGACCGCGCTAAGCTAACTTCAGCACAATGAGTAATTGTGGCGGCCACGCTACGCGCTCAGTGCTATTCCTGGGTCCCCATGCAGCTGCGAGGCAGCATTCATGTCTCTGAACACAGCCATGTATGAGTCAATCAGAGGGGCTATTCTCCTGCCCAGAACAAGTTCTACTGGTGTAATTAAAGCCATGTTTCAAGCTGCCACCTGTTCCCCGCGCTAGCACCGAGTCTGGGAGCAGATGCTGGGATGGCTGAACATGGACTGTTAACACTGGAGGGAGGGATGGAGAGAGGGATGTAGGGAGAGAGGGAGGGAGAGAGGGATGGGGATATAGGGAGAGAGAGAGGGAGGGAGGGATGGGGATATAGGGAGAGAGAGAGGGAGGGAGGGATGGGGATGTAGGGAGAGAGGGAGGGAGGGGTGGGGATGTAGGGAGAGAGGGAGAGGGAGAGAGAGAGAGAGAGAGGGATGGATTGGGATGTAGGGAGAAGGGGAGGGAGGGATGCAGGCTGCAGTGGGGTGGCAGGTGGAGTGTTAGTTGGGTAGAGGTATGTGTTTTTGTGAGGGGAAGGAGAGTGAGTGTTTGTGTGATGGAAGGTACCATGTGTTTTGAGGGGAAGGAGAGTGTATGTGTTCAAGGGTGGAAGGTTCCAGAATGTGTTTTGTGAGTGGAAGCAGGGTGGTAGAAAGTAAAAATGTGTTTCTGTGCGGGCGTGTCTGTAAATCTGTATGGTGCACTGTGTACTGTACACAGTTGGTGCATTAAAAGTGGTTTAATATTCAGAACAGATGTTCTTAACCGCTGAGGTAACATTGCCTGCAGGATCCACATCACTAAACTGTGGTTGCTGCCATGCAAACCTATGAGGCTTAATCGCTGAGTTACTATGAGTTACTGTTGCCCCCGGTCACACACCCTTCAGTCATTGCCTTAGAGTACAATAGGGCATGACTGACTTCACATTGTGTGTGTATGTGCGTGCGAGGCTGTGCAGGTGTGTGTGTGCGCTTCATTCTGTGCCCTCTCTCTCTCTCTGTTTTTGTCCAGAGTTCTGTCAATCCCGCAGGTGTTTGATATTCATGGTCTATCGGCATGCGGTCTCCAAAAGGCTGTGTGAGAGAGGGGAGGGAGGAAGGGTGAGGGATAGAGAGAAAGGGACAGAGGGAGGGCGAGAGGCAAAGAGAGAGAGGGAGAGAGAAGGGGATAGAGGAAAAGAAAAAGAGAGAGAGAGGGAGAAAGAGAAAGAAGGGGGGCTCACCAGGCAGCCAACAATGCTCTCTACGCATGGGCTCCCTCCGGCAATTACATCCTTCACTGCCTCCCCTCCTTTACCTCCCCCTCCTCCCCTCCCTCCTCCCCTCCCTCCTCCCCTCCCTCCCTCCCTCCCTCCCTCCCTCCCTCCCTCCCTCCCTCCCTCCCTCCCTCCCTCCCTCCCTCCTTCCCTCTCCACGCTTTTAATTCCAGGCAAGTGACTTTTTTTTCCTCCCTCAGATGGCATCAAATTGACAGGTTGGTGCGGAGGGAGGCTCGCTGGAGCTAATCGCTTCAGGTGCTATGCTATTCAACGGGATGGTGTGGAGGTGGGGGTAGGTGAAGGGGGCATGGAGAGAGGGGGTGGAGAGAGGTGGAGGGGTCGAGATTGAGGAGTGAGAAAGGTGCCCTATAGATTCCTGTCCTCCCTAAAGGTTGGCTGGCTGGCTGTGAATACCTAGCTCTCTGGATGAAGGGATTTGTGAGTGCTGCAATGGCAGGTCCTGTTTCACCGCTATTATTTGGCTTCTCGTGAATTTATTTCTCTCCTATTTCCTGCATGTCTCTTCGACTCTAACCCCGCCCCCCCTTCTCTCCTCTTTCTCCCCTTCATTTTCTCCCACTTTTCACTCTCCTCTCTTTCACACACTCAACCCCTCCACCCCTCTTTGTTAAAACCCTACATTCCCCCCCCCCTTCCTTTTTTGGCGCACAGTAATTCAATCGCTCTCAGTAAACAATGAAAGCTAATGACTATGTGACACAGAGCCTGATTATGATTGAATTCATTAGGCATGCTCATAATTGGCAGCAAGCGCATCGCTACTTACAAGGGACAGCTGTCCTGGAACAAGGAAAGGAGAGAAAGGCTTTTATTGTGCTGCAGTTTCACAGACACCTGTGGTACAGGGTGAAGGACTGTAGATGCGTCATTTCACCCAGGTAAAAGTAGAGTGTAATTCAAATACTGATAAAATACGTTTTTAGGTTTTAGACTGTTGAACTACGAGCTTGTGTACTGGACAGTAGCTTGTGTATGTGTGTAGGGCCAGTGATTGACAGGGTGAGTAGAAAAGAGGTTTGATAGACTGGATCCACGCTCTGTAGGTTCCTTGTTTGTGTTCTACGTCTCGGCAGCTAAAGCTGGACCCGTTTTGAGTCAGCTGCGTGTGTTTTAACAATGTCACTTTTTTAAAGAGCTATTTCAATGGAACTAGAACAGCATGTGGCTGGCTTTGCTTAACACTGAAACCATTAACAGCGGCTGTGCTGACTTCAGTCCCTCACTTTACTGCTACAACGCTTACGATAGGGACAAAGTCTCCAACACCAAAGATAGCATTTGACTGGAGAACAATAGGTCCCAGGTTCGAACCCCCCCCCCCCCTCATCTCCATCCCACTAACAACAGACAGTAAGAGGCTGAGGTAACAGCTGTGAGGTGACAGCTGTGAGGTGACACCTGTGAGGTAACAGCAGTGAGGTGTAACAGTTTTGAGGTGACAGCTGTGAGGGGACAGCTGCGAGGTGACAGCTTTGAGGTAACAGCTGTGAGGTGACAGCTGTGAGGTGACAGCTGTGAGGTGACAGCTGTGAGGTGACAGCTGTGAGGTAACAGCTATGAGGTAACAGCTTTGAGGTAACAGCTGTGAGGTAACAGATGTGAGGTGACAGCTGTGAGGTAACAGCTGCAAGTGTGTCTCCAGCAGCTGGAAGAGGACGAGCTGGTCTTGACCCCAGACGGGACCAGGGAGTTCCTGACCTTCGAGATCCCCCTGAGTGACTCGGGCTCTGCAGGGCTGGGGGTCAGCGTCAAGGGCAACCGCTCCAAGGAGAACCACGCCGACCTGGGCATCTTCGTCAAGTCCATCATCAACGGAGGGGCCGCCTGCAAGGTGAGCTTCCTGTTCTGGTCGCACTTCCTGTCCTGGTGGACTTCCTGTTCTGGTCGCACTTCCTGTCCTGGTGCACTTCCTGTTTTGTTTGGACTTCCTGTTTTGTTTGGACTTCCTGTCCTGGTGGATTTCCTGTTCTGGTGGACTTCCTGTTCTTGGTGCACATCCTGCTCTGCACTTAGTACACACACTGTTCCAATGCGACATACAAAACAGTGTGTCACAACCAAGCCTGTGGGAATAGGAATGACAAAGAAGTATTTTTTATGCAATTTCAGGATGGCAGGCTGAGGGTTAACGACCAGCTCATCGCCATCAACGGTGAGTCGTTGCTAGGGAAGACCAACCAGGACGCCATGGAGACGCTACGCAAGTCCATGTCGACGGAGGGCAACAAGCGCGGCATGATCCAGCTGATCATCGCCAGGAGGGTCACGAAACGCCACGAGGTAACCAAGACAACACCAAAGCAACGGGGATGACGATTGGACGAGGGTCGTGTCTGCTGTGTGAAAGTGGGATGAGATGATTGGACTAACGCTTGTGTGTGTGTATCTGTCTGTCTGTCTGTCTGTCTGTCAAAACCTGTCTCTCACCCTCAGGGCGTCTATGTGTGAAGGTTGGGGAGCCTGCATTGAGGGAGACTCATCCTCTCACTCATCTTCATCCTCTCACTCATGTTCATCCTCTCACTCATCTTCATCCTCTCACTCATCTTCATCCTCTCACTCATGTTCATCCTCTCACTCATCTTCATCCTCTCACTCATCTTCATCCTCTCACTCATGTTCATCCTCTCACTCATCTTCATCCTCTCACTCATGTTCATCCTCTCACTCATCTTCATCCTCTCACTCATCTTCATCCTCTCACTCATCTTCATCCTCTCACTCATCTTCATCCTCTCACTCATCCTTTAATGCCAACACACCTCATTTACTAGCTGTTCATATTTTGCGTGTGCTTTTTTATTTTTTATAAACCAAATTAAAGATTAAAGCTTTTGTTATAATCTTACTTGGTTTTCTGCATTTGTTTTTGGCAGTAATGTCTAACAGTGGTCACATATCACATTCTCTTCTCTCTCCTGTCAGTTCACAATGGGAAATACATTCACGTGATATTTTTGGGAAGTGATCAGAATCACTTGTCCAGGAATCATCCAGAGTGATATCCAGTGATATCCAGAGCGATTTCCCGAACGATATCCCGAACGATATCCCGAGCGATATCCCGAGCGATATCCAGTTGAGGATGTGATGAAACAACCAGTGGTCTGTCGCAGTGGTTCTCACGACATTCACCAAGGGTACCTGGGATTTCCCCCACTATCAGACGGCACACACACCTTTCAACGCCACACACTCCAGACCTCCAGTGAGGACGGAGAAGTGTGTGTCATAACGGCGTACTCTCTGAGCAGTCTAGCGGAGTAAACATACGGCGAGTCAGGATGGCAGTCGTGTACGCCTCTGGTACCTCCCCCCAACGCCCACCCCCTCTTCCCCCTGCCCTGCTTGTCAGCCCGCTGATTTCCCATGGTGCAGCAGGGTAATTGAATGCGGGAGCGGAGGAGGGCTTGGCGGAGTGAGACTGCTGTGAGAGGGGGCCAGGGGTGGTCCAGACAGCCCTGCTAGAGGAAGCTGTGAGGGTCCAGGGAGGTGCTCACATATCTGTCACTGCTCAGAGGGACTGGAGGAGGGCTTCCCCAGCTGGTGGTGTGCACGCTAGACTCAGACTTCTCCCGGGGTGGGGACGAACATTTAAATGATGTTTTCTATTACCGTTTTATTTTTTTTCAGACTTGTTTGGATGATGGAGAGAGGGAGAGAGGCATAGTATGACATGCAGTTCATTATAATTTTTTTACTCAATATCTACTCACACGTCCCCTCTCCACACTCTTGAATCCCCCTACCTGTGATGGCGTCCAAACCTCAGCTGGTGCTTCCCTCAGTGAGACCAGCTGGTTCATGATTATTTCGTATTTGGTTGCAGGTATCTTGAACCGTGTTTTATGGTGGTTTATGTCTTGCAGTTTGTTGAATTAAGGGACGGTTTGTTGATTGCACTTGTTATTGATTCCGGTGTGTAGATGTGTGTGGTGGGTTATCTCTCACCATCCACTGTTGTTGAAGACGGTAATCCACGTGTCAAACCCGGTCATCATCTTAAACCGAGGAATGCAGGAACTATTGAAAATCAATGGTTTTAATCAATGCCCAAGGAGCCATCTAATAACAAACAACATGGAGGTGCACACACACACACACACTCCCGCACCCCCACCTCCCCGCCATCTCAGGGGTGTGTGTTTAAAGGTGACAGGGCCAGCGAATGGCCTATTTGTCCAGTAAACAAGTGAATGTCACACAGGGCCCAGAGGGAAATGTCAGCAGCTCGCCTCAGGAGGGGAAGCTAGCCGCGGGGACCGCTAACTGCTATTGGAAATCTATGCTCATTTATCTGTCCTTTAGCGCTGGCAGTATCGTTAGCATGATGCTGGTCTCATGCCTGTCTCATTCATGCTGGTTTCTGTGGTTGGGGACGTTAGCCTCGCTGGCTACCGTTAGAGGTAGCATGATGGTAGCGACTTAGCCAGGGACGTTAGCCTCGCTTGCTACCGTTAGAGGTAGCATGATGGTAGCGACTTAGCCAGGGACATTAGCCTCGCTTGCTACCGTTAGAGGTAGCATGCTGGTAGCAACCAGGGACGTTAGCCTCGCTTGCTACCGTTAGAGGTAGCATGATGGTAGCAACCAGGGACGTTATCATCAACGTGCTTAACGAATGTCCCTCTGTTCCTTCCCCCTCCCTCCTCTTCCTGGGTGCGTTTGGCAGGACTCCCCGGGCGGTCCTCTGGGGCCCCAGCAGACCCTGAACACGTCCCTGGACGACCACGAGCGGCGCATCTCCCACTCCCTGTACGGGGGGATTGAGGGCTTGGACGACAACCTGATGCCCAGGCAGGGCCTGGTGGGCCGCATGATGGGTGAGACTGCACAGGCCACACCCATATATACTGTACTGTAAGTCAAACACTGTACCATACTGTAAGTCAAACACTGTACCGTACTGTAAGTCAAACACTGTACCGTACTGTACCTCAAACACTGTACCATAGTGTAAGTCACACACTGTACTGTACTGTAAGTCAAACACTGTACCATAGTGTAAGTCAAACACTGTACCGTACTGTAAGTCACACTGTACCATAGTGTAAGTCAAACACTGTACCGTACTGTACGTCAAACACTGTACCATACTGTACGTCAAACACTATACCATACTGTACGTCAAACACTATACCATACTGTATGTCAAACACTGTACCATACTGTACGTCAAACACTATACCATACTGTACGTCAAACACTATACCATACTGTATGTCAAACACTGTACCATACTGTACGTCAAACACTATACCATACTGTACGTCAAACACTGTACCATACTGTACGTCAAACACTATACCATACTGTAAGTCAAACACTGTACCATAGTGTAAGTCAAACACTGTACCGTACTGTACCTCAAACACTGTACCATACTGTAAGTCAAACACTATACCATACTGTATGTCAAACACTGTACCATACTGTACGTCAAACACTATACCATACTGTACGTCAAACACTGTACCATACTGTAAGTCAAACACTATACCATACTGTACGTCAAACACTGTACCATACTGTAAGTCAAACACTATACCATACTGTACGTCAAACACTGTACCATACTGTAAGTCAAACACTATATCATACTGTACGTCAAACACTATACTATACATCAATATGGTACTGTACATTAAATACTAGACTACAATACATCAATATCGTACTGTACATCAAACACTACGATATACTGTACAGCCGACCAATTGAGAGGAATCACTTAAATGTGGCATAACCTAGAAAACATTTCCATCAAACAATGGATGCCAATATTCACACTAACACCACCTGCATCCACACTGTCAATAAGGTGAGCTGTGCTACACAATCGTGTCAGAATCATTCAGTTTTGCAATTAAAATGTTTTTACCCTACCTGGTGTCTGTAACAACACTAAGTGCACTGTAAGAGTGCTCTAAGAACAATACACACATACTCTCACACACACTATCAGACGTGCATACTTTCACACCCACTATCAGACATGCATACTTTCACACACACTGGGTTCCAGTTGTGTTGTTCCAGTGGATTATATGATGTGAGACGTTCAGGTTTGTCAACACAGGATATAGAGTGAATGCACACCAGCGCTCCGACTTTCACTTAAACTTCACTGCTGTGTGTCTGTCTGTGTGTGTGTGCGTGTGTGTGTGTAATTTAGTACTAATGTCTCTAAGAGGAGCTGTGGGAAAATAGAATCTGACTTACAGTAAGGAACTGGGGCCCCTTTGTAGTGATTGATGTGTGTGTGGGAGGGAGGGAGGGAGGGAGGGAGGGAGGGAGGGAGGGAGGGAGGGAGGGAGGGAGGGAGGGAGGGAGGGAGGGAGGGAGGGAGGGAGGGAGGGAGGGAGGGAGGGAGGGAGGGAGGGAGAGTCCCTCAGCTCTCTACTTTGATTCTGTCTCGTCTTTCAGTGCCTCAGGCACCTCACCCTGTGAGGTTTAGTGAAAGTGTGTGTGCATGGAAGTGTGGATGTGTGTGTGGGCTGGTGTTTACACATGTGTAGGAGTGTGTGTGTGTGTGTGTGTGTACGTGCGGGTGTGTGATGGTATTTGCACATCTGTAGGAGTGTGTGTGTGGCAGAACGTGTGACCACTGACTGACAGACAGTGGAGAGGTAGGTGGGAGACTCTGACAGCCCAGCCACAACCAAACCACCACACTCAGTCAGTCAACAGCCTTAAGCACCAACCACCAATCACCTTCCTCCAGCTGTTCCTTCTTAGGGTGTCGCACCCCCTCCACTTCAGGCACGCTTCATCTTCCTCACGGCACGCAGAAACTGCCGGAGAATATTTATTTGACTTAAGTGATTCCATGATCTGTACCCACATGCTGACGTGGTGACCTTCAGTTTGACCGAGGGGTTAGAATCTAAAATGTGTTTTTCCTCAGTGAGTTTTGTTCTCGTTAGATACCGTCTCCGTGTGGAAGCAGCTGGAATCTCGGTCTAACTGAACTTCCTACACTGTCACAGCCTGGCTTTCAGTCAGGTGTAAACTGGCTGTAATCTGTTCGCTCAGTCGAAAAGGGTGTGTGTGCGCACTCAACTGACACTGCTGTGTGTGTGTGACACAGTTGTGTGTGTGTGTGCGCTGAACTGACACAGTTGTGTGGGTGTTCATGAGTCCATCAGTCTGCGTTGTCCTTGTCTGCCAAACAATCTGTGAAAATATTCCTCCTCTTCAAAAAGCGACGTGAAAGTTGGGACAGTTTACAGGTAGGATTTTGCCATAACTCGTGTCTGTTTTCTGTACAGAGATACAGAGAAGAGGCTTGGTGGCAGATGACGTGATCCAAACAAATGAAACTGTAGTGCCAACTTCTCCCGACTCCTCAGTCATGTTCACGTGTTCAGTATTTATTTGTGGGCTTCACATACGCCCACAGAACTGCCCCGCGCAGACGGAAGATGGAAGCCTTGTTTCGTCGCGTAGAAACGGCCTTGTTTCTTCTTCTGTGTTTGCCGTTCCTGTGCAGCAGCTGGCCGTGTGATGGATTTGAAGCGGGAAGGCGCGCAGACACCTCAGGAGGGTCCTGGTGTCAGTGGACAAACACACCTGAAAGCTGCCGTCCTTGTTGCGCAATCTCGGGTGTCATGACAACGTAGACATGTTCTTACAGATTTACCAGTGCAGGCTACAAGGTTTAAGCTCCAGTACTTGCTCAGGTGATATTCACACATACACACACACACACACACACAGACACACTCACACACACTCACCAGCACAGGTGATATCAGCTCATTGTGGCACCAAAACGTTCCCCAGATCAATCCCTCATGTGTTTGGGTACCCAGTTGCCACGGCGACGAGGGCGACCATGAGAGAATCGGCTTGATGGTCCCTTGATTTTTTTTTATATATATTTTTTTTTATATCCGCTCCCATTCTCACATAGGACTGGACAGAATGTAATTGACTTCTTCCCTTCTATGCTAATTATGCAAATAGATGGGCCACGATAAGAAAGAGAAAAGAGAAGAAATGGAATCTCTCACCCAATTATTCTTACCTTTGATTTCATCTCAGCCGCCTGTCTCCCTAACCTCTTAGCCATTAGCCCCTCCTTCCTCCTCCTGAGCATTCGCCAGTGCTCTCCCGGAACACAAGTCTCTGAAAATTGGTTTTCTGCTAAAGTCTAGGCTTCTCTTCAAGAGACCAGGCCTTTTGTTCCATTGTCAGGGGACCTGGGCTTGTTGTGGCAGTTGGCGGCCATTTTGAGGGAATATTAAAAAGATGAGTATTCAACCAGACAGCGTCTGGATGTGTCTCACCTGTCTGCTGTTGTTGTGGATTGTGCTTGGCCTGAGCCAAGGGAAACCAATAGGGTCTTTATTGAATGGCTGGGGGCTAAGCCAGCGTGTTGACAGGTTCATTGGCCTACTACCCAATGCTTGCAGTTGATTGTATCGCAGTGATTCACACTGTGACATTGATGTGATTCTCAGTGTTGTGCTTTGGACTGCTAAGGGAAATGGGATTAAGAGTGTGTGTGTGTGTGGTTGGTGTGTGTGTGTGGTTGGTGTGTGTGGTTGGTGTGTGTGTGGTTGGTGTGTGTGTGGTGTGTGTGTGGTTGGTGTGTGTGTGTGTGGTTGGTGTGTGTGTGTGTGTGGTTGGTGTGTGTGTGTGTGTGTGGTTGGTGTGTGTGTGTGGTTGGTGTGTGTGTGTGTGTGGTTGGTGTGTGTGTGTGGTTGGTGTGTGTGTGTGTGTGGTTGGTGTGTGTGTGTGTGGTTGGTGTGTGTGTGTGGTTGGTGTGTGTGTGTGTGTGTGGTTGGTGTGTATATGTGTGTGTGGTTGGTGTGTGTGTGTGTGTGTGGCCTGAAAGAGAGAGCTCCTATGCTGATCAGAAGGACTCTCTAAACCCTACTTTAGTAAAGTAACAAACACACAGCAGGGTGGATGAGGAGAGAACACAGGTTCAGCAATCACATCACGCACACACACCCAACACATAGACACACACATTCAACCCATAAACAGACACTAACAGACACATTCAACCCTCCAACACACACACAGAAACACACACACACAAGCCGCCCTCATTCAGCTAAGCTCCGATCGGTCAGCGCCTCTCTTCTCCCTGGCTGGCCTGGCCCAGTGTTGAGGTCTGTGCGGGGACATTCCCCCTCAGTGTGAGAGAATATGAGACAAACACCAGAGCTGGCACAAGGCACCCGCTCCCTGGAGCTAACCTCCAGTTCCCCTGACACCAAACCCTGACAGATTTCGAATCCAAACAAACGTCTCCCTGTGGTATTGTATGTGGTTATAATCAGGTATTGAAGCTGCCCTCTTCTGACTCCCGGTTTCTGCGTAAGACCGAGCGGAGCCAGGCGACGTTAAGAGCCAAGCGTTGCATCTCAATGTGCTTTTTAAATCCCTCCTTTTGGATGTGGAGAAAAGAGAGGGACTGTTGTTTTTGCTTTTTCGGTGCCTGGCTGCGAGTTCGCCAAAGGCAATAGTTTTATCTTTTCCACAACAGTGCAGCTTGAATTAATCATGCTTTAATGACGGCCAAACGCTGTGTGGTTTAACTGTAAGCTGATTAGGGAATTCACTGTTTTTAAATATTAACGCCGAGTGTCGTCTCATGGTGAAAGACTAAGCCTGCGTTGTGTGCGTTTAAAAACACTTTCTTTGTCTTTGAAAAGTCTTTCGATACAGATTGAGGTGTTGAAAATAACCGTCCATGGATTAGATATTCAGCCAGTCGCATGAGTAACACACCTAACCTCAGCCTCAAACCTGTTGTTCTGTGCTTCAGCTGGGTTGAAGTGAACAGACCGAGATAGGCCTTCTTTTATCCCTGCAGAGCCGTAATCAGACACTATTCATCGGTTTGACGCCACGCTTTAACGGAAGCGTAGGATGGGCGCCGCAAACCGAAACTCGCCAGCCTTACTCATACTTCTGTCATGTGACCTACTCATACTTCTGTCATGTGACTTACTCATACTTCTGTCATGTGACCTACTCATACTTCTGTCATGTGACTTACTCATACTTCTCTGTCATGTGACCTACTCATACTTCTCTGTCCTGTGACCTCCCACAGGAAGCTACCAGCTCTCCCCGACCGTCAACATGCCCCAGGACGACACGGTCATCATCGAGGACGATAGGCCACCCCTACTTCCTGTCCACCTCTCTGACCAATCGTCGACGAGTTCCCATGACGACATGGGCTTTGCTGCAGATGTGACTCCGCCCTGGGCTAAAGAGACACCCAATCAGAATGAGAGGTGAGGTGAACAGACAGCCAATGGCGCATATACCTTCGGGCGTGTGCTTGTTTATTGAAATGTAATGAACATCTTGATTTCCCCGGCAGAGGAAATTGTGCATATCGGGGCTACCATGGTTTGCAAAACGAGCGAGCCCGTTATTTTGTGGATCGTGTTCCACTGTTTTCTCTCAACCGCTTTCCATCTGTCAGTTCTCTTGTCAAACATCGCTAACCTGTCAGCGGCATGGCAACCACAAGGTTTACAGAGTACACATTAGTACATGGCAGTCAGATGGCTGAGCGGTGAGGGAGTCGGGCTAGTAATCAGAAGATGGCCGGATTGATTCCCCGCCATGCCAAATTATGTTGTGTCCTTGGGCACACCCTACTTCACCCTACTTGCCTCGGGGGGAATGTCCCTGTACTTACTGTAAGTCGCTCTGGATAAGAGCGTCTGCTAAATGTAAATGTACGAGGTTTACCAAGTGGACATTCCCTTCATGTCAGACTCTGTGTCCAATTCCAAACCTACTGTTATTACAGTTGTTGCAGTTTAGACCTCAGTGTATATCCAAAAAGAGCCGTGTTTATTTGACATCAGCTAACTGCCCCGAACGGTATGAATAATGTTTATTGTATCACATGATATGATGTAAAACTAGCTTTAAACATCAACGTCACCCTAGAAACGGGCCTGCTCAAATTATCTAACCATTTAGGACCCCTTTCCGTCCAACCACAAAAGAGATCCCTTAGTTGGCTGCGAAATTTACTCGCGGTCAATTTGTCTGCTGCCTCTCATTCCGAACTGCTGGTGATGATGGAGAGGCAGGGGGAGCTAGGCTAGGCTAGGCTAGGCTAGGCTAACAAACAGCTGTGATCATGGAGAACGCTGGGGAGCTAAGCTAACGCTACTGCTAACGCAGGGACGTGACTGGGCTGGAAAGAGCCCAACCCCGGTTCTGTGACGATCCTATTTGTCAGCCCTCATCAGTGGACCTCGGGGGGGCCAGGGTGCTGATTGGAGTTGGTCCATCTCGCTGGCGGTCTAATCAGAGGCTGCAGGAGAGAGTGCTGCTGGAGTGGGCCTGCTTTGATTTGATGAGGGCCTGGGTCTCTGATCAAGCCTTGATCAGGATCAGAAGGGAATCTAAGTGCAGAGCTCTTCTAATCTGTTGTCTTATTTGATGTCTCTCTATCTCTCCCTTCTCTCTCTCTCCCTCTCCATCGCTCTCTGCTCTCTCACTTTATCTATCTGCCCCTCCCTCCCTCTCCCTTGCTCTCTCTCTCCATCGATCCCTCCATCTTCCTCCCAGTTCGGGGGTTCCAGACGACAGCGACCCGGACGGTGCCTTCCAGAGGGAGGGCTTCGGCAGACAGAGCATGTCAGAGAAACGCACCAAGCAGTTCGGAGACCCCAGCCAGCTGGAGGTCATCAAGACACGCAAGTCAAAGAGCATGGACCTAGGTACTGACCTGACCCGCTGGGGCTGCTTTCGTAGCGGACATATGATGTGAGGACTTACTGTAGGGTCTACTCACCTCTCTTCTCTTCTTTCACCATTCCTCACCTCACCTCTTCTCTCCTTTTCTCCCTTTATCTCCTGTTCTCTCCTTCTCTCTTCTCTCCTTTTCTCCTTCTTTCTCCTTCTCTCTCCTTCTCTCCTCTCCTTCTCTCCTCTCCTTCTCTCTCCTTCTCTCCTTCTCTCCTTCTCTCTCCTCTCCTTCTCTCCTTCTTTCTCCTTCTCTCTCCTTCTCTCCTGTTCTCTCTCCTCTCCTCCCCTTCTCTCCTCCTCTTCTCTCCTCTTCCTATAAGCCTTAGTTGATTGTTCACCAACAGTGTTGTTAGCTAGCACCAGGAGGAGAGAGGTGTTTGAAGTCTCACACAGCCAGTACCAGGGGCGTGGCCTCTTCCTGCAGGGTGGGGGCCAGCAGGCATGCGGCCCTCATCACTCCCTGACCAGAACCTTCCTCTCTCCTGGAAGACACCAACCCTGCTGGCTGTGGCTGCTCTGTTATCTCTGTCTGTTTGTCTGTCTGTCTGCCAATCTCTGACGGTCTCTTTGTCACTCTCACTCACCCTCTCTCGTGTCTCTCCCCCGCTCTCCCATGCTCTCTCTCTCTCTTTTTACCCTCACACACTCTCGCTCTTTCTCAACCTCTCCCTTTGAAACCCTATAATGATATCTCCCCCCCCCCCTCCACTTTACTGCAGTGCTGTTTGTGCTCTGTGCTGAAATGACAATGTCTCTGATTGCTGTCCTCAGATCTGATCCCCCACCTCATTTCCCACAATCCTGCATGACATATGATTGCCGTTGAGATCTCACTGTGGAGACATTCGGTTAACGTTGCCTGAATGCTAGCATGAGGAATGTCCAGCACTAACCACACCTACATGTCTACCTCTTTAACAGTAGCCGACGAGATTAACCTCTCCCCACGCACAGAGAACCACTCAGGTAAGGACGTGCGACACCGACTAGACATGGGCCGCTCACCTCTGGTAGTCATTCTAGAGCCTATGGAAGTACGTGCTTCTGTGGAATTGGTGGGAACACACACTTACACTCTCCTCTCTCCTCTCTATTTCTCTCCCCTCTCCCTCTTATCTCTCACTCTATCTCTCACACTCGAACATCGCTCCGTCTCTGAGACACACACACGGGAAGAGAAGCAACCGAAAGCAGGAAACGATTGTCTGGGTTAGAGAATGTCACGTGCGAGCTGGTTGCCCGTCTAAATGGAAGTGCACTTTAGCAATGATCACCTTTTAATGAGGGCTAGAAGGTCACATGCCTCAGACTTTCTGGAGTTGTGTGACTTTAAGCCACCGAGATGAGGTAAACATCACTTTCCTGTTGAATGGAGTCAGACCTTGAAACTCTGGAAGGTTACGACCTCTCTGTACTGTGGGTGGATATGCCTCCTGAATTCATACATTTATGTTCGTTTTCATCCACGGTAGCAGGGCTAATTGTTTTGTGGGTGTGAAGGCTGGGAAGAGAAAATGAAGGAGAGAACGAGCAAATGGAACAAAGAGGAGAGAGATAGGTCGAGAGAGAGATGGGGAGAGAGAGAGAGAGAGAGAGAGACAAGGAAAGAGGGAGGAAGAGAAGGAACGAGAGAAGGAGAGCGATCACTCTGTCCTTGGCGGAGGGCTAACACCCTGACTGATGAGTCGTCCATCACAGTCAGCGCGCTGTGTTTCCACCGCCACCTCTGAATGGAAGCTTTGCTCCTTTTTGAAGTCTGCGATTTAGCCGAGAGGCGTTAGCAGCTACCGGGAGCAGAAGAATGGGGGGGGGGATATGGTCGCAGTCTGGTGAAACGGCGTGCTTGAATGAGACTTAATGCGTCATGAATGTTCCCTTGTAGAGCTGCGAGCCTCAGTAGTGTGTGTGTGCAGCGTTGGTGTTTGAAAGGAAAACGAGATATTCTTGTTTACAGCGAATGTTCCCTTCAGCACCGAGGAAATTAGGCGTCATTAATTTGCCTGTCTGTCAGAGAAGAAAAGCAGTTTATGAAAATCATTCGGAACACGACGTATACAGTACCACAAATACGAACGACATACAGATATAGAATTCTCTCTTTTGGTTTCCTCTTCCCCCCCCCCATGTCACACCTCACCTATTCAGTTCCCTTAACGGCTCTGTTGTCCCTGGCTAATAGATTTTAGGCTATTTTCTTAAGCGAATCGCGTTTATTTTCTCTTCTCATGCTCCGCGTTGCACTCCAGCCCCTTTAAATCCACACATCCCACTCTGCGCTAAGTAGCAATGAGCCATGCTCCATTTACCAGGCCCCAAACACCAGCCCGCCGAAACCAACGACCGCCCTGAGAGACAACTGTTCTGGGATACGATAGCCCGGGCCTGCTCCGCTGTGATTGGCTGAGACTCTTTGTTGACACAGGCTGTGGCCAGATGGTTGCCGAGGACTCGCGAGGGTTTAGGAGGACAATATGGGGACTGTTAGCCGCTGCATGTGACCCTTGAGACATTCCTCCACTCTCCTCCCAAGCCTCGCTGGTGTGATGGGTGTAGCAGAGGAAGGAGGGGAGGCATGCCATCAGTGGTATGGGGAGGTGGAGCTCACGGGTTTACATTTCACATTTAGTCATTTAGCAGACGCTCTTATCCAGAGCGACTTACAGTAAGAACAGGGACATTCCTCCCGAGGCAAGTAGGGTGAAGTGCCTTGCCCAAGGACACAACGTCATATGGCATAGCCCGGAATCAAACCGTAAACCTTTAGATTACTAGCCCCATTTCCTAACGGCTCAGCCATCTGACTCCCAGTGGCAGTTCTCTGGACGTACATTACGCAAAGTCCTCCGAGTCATTCCTTGTCAAAGGGCTGTAGAAAGGGTACAGTACTACCTGTAGAAGTCCTGATCCAGGCAGTCAAACAGGTCTTGACCCTCTGACAGGGAGATGGATGGCTGTGTTTGTTATTGTTTGACAGCTCAGCCGATCCCTGTCAGAGCAAGGTTATCTGCTGTTTAGATAGAAGGCACTTCTAGACAAACAGGGCACAGCAGATTGGTCAGACGTTCCTCTAGTACTGTCTTAAACTGAGATGTATCCCCCAGCGGGTGCGTACCCCAGACTAAACACCTGCTGAGGTGCTGAGGGGACAAGGCAGGATGAGGATCATGAGTGTGTGCAGGCTGTCGCTTGTTCAGTCTGCATGGGTTACATTTTACACCCTTTGTTCGCTCCCTCGTTCTCTCTCTTTTCCCTCCCTCATCTCTCCCTCTCTCATCCCTCCCTCTCTCATCCCTCTCTTCATCCCTCCCTCCCTCAGCCCTCCCTCCCTCTCTTCACCCCTCCCTCTCTCATCCCTCTCTTCATCCCTCCCTCATCCCTCCCTCCCTCAGCCCTCCCTCATCCCTCCCTCATCCCTCCCTCATCCCTCCCTCTCTTCACCCCTCCCTCCCTCATCCCTCCCTCCACTTCTCATCACTCAGTCAGTCCCACCCTTACAGTTGGCCACCCACGTTGGAGCTGCAGCCTTGTACTTACCCAACACACACTCACTCACTCACATTCACACTCACATACACACTCACATACACACTCACATGCACATTCACATACACACTCACATGCACACCCACTCAGACACACAGGTTTTGTATGTGGACAGGGTTCTGGAACAGTGTGCCTTTTTAGAATTAGAATCATAGTGGGGGTTCTGCTGAGGTAATCTAATTCCTCAACACGCACACACCTAACTACACACACACACACAGCCCCTGCCCCACACACACCCAGCCCCACACACACCCAACTACACACACGCACAATCAACAATACACACACCCAGCCCTCCCCACACACACACACACACACACTTTCTACCTCTGTACCACTTTTCCTTTCTTCACTTCATCACCTCGTCATCCACAGCTGCACATGGACAGGAGGAACAGCCTCCCCTTCCAGACAGCTTTTCTTAGGAGGAACAGCCTCCCCTTCCAGACAGCTTTTCTTAGGAGGAACAGCCTCCCCTTCCAGACAGCTTTTCTTAGGAGGAACAGCCTCCCCTTCCAGACAGCTTTTCTTAGGAGGAACAGCCTCCCCTTCCAGACAGCTTTTCTTAGGAGGAACAGCCTCCCCTTCCAGACAGCTTTTCTTAGGAGGAACAGCCTCCCCTTCCAGACAGCTTTTCTTAGGAGGAACAGCCTCCCCTTCCAGACAGCTTTTCTTAGGAGGAACAGCCTCCCCTTCCGGACAGCTTTTCTTAGGAGGAACAGCCTCCCCTTCCAGACAGCTTTTCTTAGGAGGAACAGCCAGTCTCTCTCTCTCTCTCTCTCTGAGTATCAACACACTCCTGTGTCCTGTGGAGCCCGTCTCGGCTGTGTGTGGGCTGGAGGGACCACTTTCCGTTCACAATCCCCGGCTTGCCTGGTGTTGTGCTCTTCTGCCTTGTTAGCGCTGTGGCTTAGTAAACAAGAGGGGTCAGAAGACTCCATGTACGAGGATGCTGCGCTGGTTGTCTGTAGGCGCTTCAGACTTGAGTCTTTCGCAGAGTACTTTAATGACTCTTTAACTGACTCTCTAAACGAGTCTTTAAACGAGTCTTTAAACAAGTCTTTAAACAAGTCTTTGAGAGAGTTTTTAGTAAGTATAGTCTTGAAGTATGTGAATCCAGGTCACGTGTGTGTTGGTACGTGTGGTATGACCCGTGTCCCTCCTGCCTCCTCCAGGCTCCTCGACCCGGGACGTGGGCCCGTCGCTGGGCCTGAAGAAGTCCAGCTCCCTGGAGAGTCTCCAGACCGCCGTGGCCGAGGTCACCCTCAACGGGGACGTGCCCTTCCACAGGCCCCGCCCACGCATCATCAGGGGCCGTGGCTGCAACGAGAGCTTCCGGGCGGCCATCGACAAGTCGTACGACCGGCCGGCTCCGCCCGAGGAAGAGGACGAGGGCATGGAGACGCGTGAGTGGATATTATGGGATGGGTGAAGCTCGGTGGTAGAGCGAGAGGGTGCTTCGCTTTGGGTTAAAGGATCTGATACATAAATACACTGTTAAGAGAATACTTTTTCTTCTTCCTTAATCCCTGTCTCTCTCCCTCTCTCTCTCCCTCCCTCTCTTTCTCTCTCTCCCTCCCCCTGTGTCTCTCTCTCCCCCATCGTCTCCAGTGGAGGAAGACACGGAGGAGAGTTCGCGGTCGGGTAGGGACTCCGTGTCGACCGTGGCGGACCTGACCCCGCTCCCCAACCCCGACAGACCGCGTGGTGACCCGCTGGTCAACGGAAACAACCGCACCAAAGACGACAAGAAGAAGGAGAAGGGAGGGAAGGAGAAGAAGAAAGAGAGGGACAAAGAGAAAGACAAAGAGAAAGAGAAGAATAAAGCCAAGAAAGGCATGCTGAAGGGACTAGGGGAAATGTTTAGGTAAGAGATCTACCGATCCTAAATGTATTTGTTTGGTATGCCTCTCAGTGCTGTGGAAGGTGGATGTGCACTCAGCATTTATGTATTAACTGCACACATACGTTTATGTATTCACTTTTTCTCATGCACGGTAGCAAGGCTAACTGTTTTGTGGGTGTGACGGGCGAGAGAGAGAGAGAGAGAGAGAGAGAGAGACAGAGAGAGAGCTCTGCCTGGCAAAGCACCCGGTACAACTTCTAGCCCCTCGCGGAAATGACTGAAAACCAACGCCTAATGAAAGGGGTTGACTGTTTTCACTCAATTCGTTTTTTGTTGTTGTTTTGTTTCTTTACTGATGGATATTTATTCTGGAAAACCAATGTAAATCCTTCGTAGCTAAGAGGGTCACTCTTACCCCTTCTGGACAATTGTATTTCCATCACAACATGTTAACGCAGTAAAACAACATAACCAGACCCCCAGTGGCCCATGCTCCCCCAGGCTTCAGACAACCCTTCCCATCCACGCTCTCATAGGCTACCGTGTCTCACCCCCTGATTACCATTGGCTCCAGGGCTCTGTCTTCTCACCGGTCAGCCAATAACACACCCATCATACATCATGTTTGTCTAAAGTGGGGCTGACGTGTGATGGGCCAAAAGCTGAGAGGAGTAATGAGCTCCTGGGGGAAGGGGCTGCTTGGTATGCAGATCTCCTCCTCCTCCTCCTCCTCCTCCTCCTCCTCCACCTCCACCTCCTCCACTTTCTCCACCTCCACCTTATCCTCCACCTCCTCCAGCTTCTCCTCCACCTCCTCCTCCAATTTCTCCACCTCCTCCTCCACCTTATCCTCCACCTCCTTCTCCTCCTCCTCCTCCACCTTATCCTCCACCTCCTTCTCCTCCACCTCCACCACCAAAGGTTTACCGCCATCGCTATGGCAACCTTTCTGAAGGACCTCCAGGAAGTATCTCTGCATGTGGAGAGCTGCTGTACCGTCGTGGAGATCTCATTGATTTGGCTCAACAGTGTGTGCGTGTGTGCGTGTGTGCGTGTGTGTGTGTGTGTGTGTGTGTGCGCACGCGCGTGTGTGTGCAGCATAGAGGCAGGGGGCGGAATCCGTATGTGTGTGAGTGGTGTGAACATGCGGCTTGTGCCAACAGAGTGTGTGTGTGTGTGTGTGTGTGTGTGTGTAAACACACACGTGAGTGTGTGATCAACAGAGACCCCTGAGAGCTGACCCTCTCGTGTCGCCCGTCCTCACCGCAGCCAATCAGAGTCTCATTAGCGTCAGGCTACTTCAGACAGCACAGCCCAGCCCCGCCTCTAATCACCAGTTGGACTGAAAGCAGCACCCAATCTGTCAGCTTGGCAGGCCCAAGATGGCTGCCGCCCAGAAACTGAAGGGGCTAGTGTTATTTTCCGCACCCGAGTTCTGCAAGTATTTTTTTTTTGTGTGTATTGTTGAAGGGGGAGAGATGGGTGGGTGGAGGGGGGATGGGTGGGTGGGAGGGGGGTTGTTGAGGGGGGCAGGTGGAGGAGATAGGTGGGTGGGGGGGGGGGTGACAGTGGAGTTATTATGGTAAACGGAACAACTCACAACTCGCAAACATCCCTGCTGTTCTTGGAGCAGAAACGTGCGACGGCACGTCTGTTTGAGTGAAATCTTTGGACAGTAACTCTCACTGTCAACACACGTGTCTTTTTTGTCGTTTTTCCTGCCTTGCGCCCCGCATTTAGAAGTACATTGGGAAGCAAACCCCATGTCACAGGGGCTGATTCAGTGTGTGGGTAGACCGCAGCCTCACCTCACATCCCTATCAGCCTCCTTCCTGTTCCTCTTATCAGCCCTGCTTAACTCCCAGACACACAAGATAAGGCCTCCTAATATGAGCCCTGAATATTAAACACACACAATGCCCTTGTGTCGTGATGACACGCAACCCCACACCCCCACCCCCCCCAAAAAAGTTCTCCTTCCTGTCATGAATGGTGGTGCGGCGACGTGTGTGGAGACGTGAGTGGTGACTGAGGGCCGTGCTGGAGGAGCTGTAATGGAAGCCAGCGGAGTGGAGAGGGGAGCTGCCACCCTTGGCTCTCCTGATCGATGGCGCCGTGCTCGATATGAACACCGGCGTTTCGCGGCCAACGGGGCTTTCTGCTACATTTGAGCCATTTGTTGATAAATTAATGGAGTAATGGGCCCTCCTTCTCTACCGCACACACACACACCTTACACACACACACACACACACTCCACACAACACACACGCACAGCTCTCCAGAGGCGGTAATCCCTCCTCATCCTTTGATCTCATCTTTCTTCTGCGCTCCCTCGCTTCTGTTTGTCCTCACACCCTCAATTCATCTGAATCCGTTTTGTTTGTTTGTTTCTGTTGTTCTTTAGGCTTTGTCAGCCCCCACTCCACCCACTCTCCTCTCATCCTTTCCCTCCCTCCCTCCCTCCCTCCCTCCCTCCCTCCCTCCCTCCCTCCCTCCCTCCCTCCCTCCCTCCCTCCCTCCCTCCCTCCCTCCCTCCCTCCCTCCCTCCCTCCCTCCCTCCCTCCCTCCCTCCCTCCCTCCCTCCCTCCCTCCCTCCCTCCCTCCCTCCCTCCCTCCCTCCCTCCCTCCCTCCCTCCCTCCCTCCCTCCCTCCCTCCCTCCCTCCCTCCCTCCCTCCCTCCTCCCCTCCCGCCCTGCCTCCCCTCCTTCCCTCCCTGCCTCCCTCCCTGCTTCCCTCCCACAGGTTCCTCCAGGGATGTTCTGAAGGCTCCCCTGTTTGTCACCAGATTCTCTTTACAGTTCTTTCAACAAGAACCGTTTCCGACTCCTTTTCTTCCCTCACCAGGTTCGGCAAACACCGCAAAGACGACCGTCCAGGAGACAAGATGGAGCGGAAGGGCTCCAGCAAGTGGAGGCCGGAGGAGACGCAGGCGTCAGAGGAGGAGACCCTGAGGATGAAGCTGGAGCAGGAGAGGTGAGGCAGGGGAGGTGAGGCTGGGGGTGGGGGTGGGGGTGGGGAGGTGGGGGTAAGCCTGGGGTGGTGAGGGTGGGGAGGTGAGGCTGGAGAGGTGAGGGTGGGGGGGTGAGGGTGGGGAGGTGAGGGTGGAGAGGTGAGGCTGGAGAGGTGAGGGTGGGGGGGTGAGGGTGGGGAGGTGAGGCTGGAGAGGTGAGGGTGGGGGGGTGAGGGTGGGGAGGTGAGGGTGGAGAGGTGAGGCTGGAGAGGTGAGGGTGAGAGTGGGGAGGTGAACCAAATTTCATTGGAACGTCGGTTACAGAATAGAATACGAAATAGAATGAAGTCTTTTGAGATGCCTGGAACTTGGAAGAGATTCAACAACCAGATGTGACAGAATCCAGAGAGAGTTCTGTACAGTACCACTCTCCCTGGGCCGTCTTCACCCTGTCTCGCCCAGTCAGTGGAAAGCACAATGATGTGCCAGTCATTTGGGCACCAGTTTGTTAAATGCCAGAGACATTACAAGCCAAGACTTAATTAGTTCCTCTCCCACACAGTCTTTTGGGATAAGAGTTATCAGTGGCATTCTGCCTGCGCCTCAGTTAGTGGAGGTGAGATATGATTACAGCTGGAAAGTTCAGGGCCTCTGTTATGTGGGAGATTATTCACACGGGATAATGAGTCTTTGGTCTCGAAATCATATCTGCTTGGACGAGCTGCCTTCTCCGTGCTCACATCTAATCACCTCAGAGGTAAGAACTTCTTCCAGGAGTTTGTCACAAAGGAAAGTTGATTTTCTTGTCTTAAAGGTTTGTGTGGTTTTTGTGTGCAATTTCAGAAATCCCCCATGATTGTAGATGGTCCTTAGCTGTCTCGTCTTTGCGGAGAAGTTGAAAACCTGTGCGAGGGAGATAGCCCGTAATCAATGCTCAGCTCTACGACGGGAGTAATGTGATTAGGAAGTTTGTGTGTGTGTGTGCGTGTCTGTGCGTGCAAGTCCTCCAAAGGGGGTGAAGGTTGCTCTCCCCTCGACTTAATCAATGCCTCATCTGTAATGGCACACAACCCCCTCCCTGGATCAGTTGGAATTCAAATTCCTCAGACAAACCAGCTCATCGATTGGCCTGCCCCGAGGCTGGAGTAATTCTAACTGGTTGATTGACTCTGCGGGGGAATTTCTCCAGACGAGAGGCAGAGACCAAGGGGTTCAGGAGCTCCATGCAGCCTCTCTGGCCCAGAGCAAATTGAGACGTTTGACTTCTGAGATGTTATGAAAGGTAACACCCGGGCGTTCAGTGAAAAAGAAGATGATCACTGAGCGATAACACGGTGATAAGACCCAAACTGCTGTTTATACTCACACGCTCTAACCCTCATTAATAACACCTACATTACCGAGACGTTCACTGAAATCTGACTTGAAAATGTTAACCTTTACGCCGCTGTGAGGTGATTAATCATCTGTCAGCTGTGGATATGTACCAGATGTGGGTTTTATCGGAGTCCTTCGTGGTACCTTCCCCCGGTTCTTCCCGTCTCCCAGCATGTATTATCACTGGTGTGGCTGTTGGCGCTTAAGGACTTGGCTCACAATGGACACAATAGGTGGTAATGGGGGATTGTTCTGCCTGACAGCTGGAGAAAGGTCACCCGTCATCCCCGTCTTCCTTCTTCTGTTCAGACCTCCTCATCCCTTCCTCCTCCTCTTCCCGCCCACACCTCCTCATCCTCCTCTTCCTCCTCCTTCATCCTCCTCTTCCTCCTCCTTCCCTGGTTAGGTTATTGTACTTTTCTCGTTCTGTTTGTTTCTCTTTTTTTCTCGCTCTCGCTCTCGCTCTCACTCTCTACCTCTCTCGCTCTCCCTCCCTCTCTCTCTCTGCCCCAGTTCCCCTCTGCCAAGCAGAGATATTTCCATCTGTCATCAAGGCTAATCATGAAGACAAACAAGCGTTTCCTCATCAGCGAGAGAGGGGCCCGAGGGACACTGCGTTGGCCAAGGGCCTCCTTCCTGCCTCACTTGGTCCCACTCAGGACCTGCGCTGGCATCACTGGGGTCCCTTTGAATTGGGCTTCATGCTGAACACAGAGACGCAGCCGTGTTCTTGATTTATTGACTTCTGAACGTGGAAGCGGCGTAGCCGGGAGAGACAAACAAAGATTCCCTCTGATAATAATTATTAAAAGGGGATTTTAAAAGTCTGTTCTGGTTCCAGAGGCGACTGTTTCAGCCTCTCTGGTACAGCAGACAAGCTGCTGTGGTCCTTGTTGGTCAGTTCAAGGATCAAGATGCGTGTCCCCTTGTTCCGGTCGGGGCTTTCATAAATACCATCTACTAACCACACTTTAACCACGGTCCGATGCTACATTATCAGTCCCCTGCTCCATTTGAAACCAATGGAAACGCTTGTGTAATGGAAAGCCAGGGTCCTGATTGGTATGTCTCCCTCTATCTTATCAGTTTAGCTGCTGAGCATGCCCAATCAGTGAGCCACACATTCTGGAGTGGAGGATAATGTTGTTTTTCCACGGTTTTAAAGATAGAATTCTCGAGAGGGCATGTCCTTGCTGTTTTCTTAGGTAAATGCTGAGTCTGCAATGAGGGGTAGGTCTTTGGGACAGTCAGCGCACACTCAAGGGCTGTGTTGAGTTGAATTTCCTCAAAAAGAACCTAATTCCAAAACACAGAGATTGCAGTTGAAGTTTGTTTATTCTCGTTCTCAAGTCACTTTTTATTTATTTATTTTTATTTATTTATTTTACTTTTTCCCAATCTCATCAGGGTAGTATAATTTTCCAAAAATATTTCCGCCATAAATAAATATATATTTTTTACATTTCACACTTCAACAGGAAAAAAACCGTTTCTTGATATATTATTTCATTCACAGGCAGTAGTTTTCAGTCATTTCCGCGAGGGGCTAGAAGTTGTACCGGGTGCTTTGCCAGGCAGAGCTGTTTGTCTCTCTCTGTCTCTCTCTGTCTCTCTCTGTCTCTGTCTCTCTCTGTCTCTCTCTGTCTCTGTCTCTGTCTGTCTCTCTCTGTCTCTCTCTGTCTCTCTCTCTCTCTCTCTGTCTCTCTCTCTGTCTCTCTCTCTCTGTCTCTCTCTCTCTGTCTCTCTCTCTCTCTCTCCGCACATTAAAAAGGTCTGCAGAAAAGTGAGTGGATGATAATTGGCGGTTGAAAAGGCCTGATAATTGTCAGAGTTGTAATTACAAGCTCGGTGATGTACTCCGTGCTGTAAAATGGCCGCCCTGAGCACCCGCATCGTAATAATAGCCCCAGTGAGATTGAGGGGTGTGTGGTGGAAGTAGCCACTTTCAGAACACGCTCCAAGGCTTTCTGTTGTTGTGATGCGTTGGCCTGGGCCAGCGTGGTCTGTGTAGGTGTGTTTACTGAGAGCTAAGCTTTTAGCTGGAATGTTTAGGGCCTAATAGCTGACAGGGTCCTTTTCACATGATCATGTGACACCTCTAACAGATGTGTTTAATGTGCTGACCCTGCTCATGCAGCGTGACGTGATGTTTTTTTTAACGACGTGGTCGTTCGAGGGACTCCCGCATTTAACGCGCACTTAAAACCTACTCAAGCGAATCAACGAAAACCTTTCTTGAGTTCTAGCGTTTGCGTGCATAAACCCTCGAGTTCACGTTGGTGAACCCCTTTCACACCCAGCACATTCACTGGTAATAACAACGCCTCCCTTCCCCATCCAGGATCCAGGCCAAGACCAGGGAGCTGAGAGAGAGGCAGGCAAGGGAGAGGGACTACGCAGAGATCCAGGACGTGGCCCGGCCCCCGGGCCCCGACGAGGAGCACCCGTATGCGGGCATCGGCCCCCTGGACACGTCCCTGGACGGGGGCCACAGCCGGCCTCACAGCCCCCGGGGAGAGCTCCACCCCCTCCACCAGCACCACTACTCAGACTCTGTTTACACCCAAGTCAGCAAGGCTCGCAACGGCCGTCCGCCCTCGGCAGACAGGTAGGATGGACGTTCAAGTTCAAGTCTTTTATCTGTCAGGTACACGGAACAACACAAGGTCAGACTGGGCACTGACATTCTTAAGACAAGACAACGCATGCACCTGGCATAACATAACGTATAAGTACACGGAACATCATTTACATCTAGGTCTTCTGTCACACTCCTGTTTGGGGGGGGGGGGGACATCTCTGTGTTATGTCTTGAGAGCTCGTAGAGCAGATGTCTTCACCCCTGGTCATCAGGGCCCGCTGTCCTGTTTGTTCTAGGATGTTTTGCTGCTCCTCCAACACTCCTGATTCAAATGAAACTGATTCATTTAAATCAGCCAGATTCAAATGAAACTGATTCATGTGAATCAGGCAGATTCAAATGAAACAGACTCATTTGAATCAGTCAGACCACAGCTGCTGCTGCACACAAGCCATAGTAGGACTAGAAGAACAATCATTACCTACACACACACACACACACACACACACACACACACACACACACACACACACACACACACACACACACACACACACACACACACACACACACACACACACACACACACACACCCCACTGTGTGCCTGTGTTGCAGCGCAGCTCAGAGGGACTGTTCAGCTCAGGGTTAGGTTGGCGCTGAGCTCTCACGTCGGGGTGAAATGACATTAAATGTCACCGTTCAGCTACCGGCAGACACAGTCAGCTCTGCTGCCGGAGCTGGGAGATTGCCCGGGGGAGCAGAGAAGGGAATTGTTCCACGTTTCTCTCTCTCTCTCACTCTGTTTATTTCTCTCTCTCTTTCTTTTTTTCACTCCCGTTTCTGTCTTGCTCTCTCTCTCTCTCTCTCTCTCTCTCTCTCTCTCTCTCTCCTGTCCTCTCTCTTTCGTTGGTGTAAACACGTTGTTGTGACTGGCGATACCTGTTTGAGGGTAGCAACACTGTACTGAGCGACTGCTCATCTAATTAAGGACCTCTAGTCTGTGCAGACTGCTTGTTCTCTGGTCTGCAGCCGTCAGTGCTGCAGGCCTGGTCTGTCTGCAGTGAGAGACCAGTGGTAACCTCCCTAGTCTGGATAAAGTGATGTTCTTTGTGTAACATCACTGTCCCTCCACACAATGCTGTGTATATTTTATGAGCACTGTGCTTCATTTTTTTTTTATTGATTTATAATTCATTTAGTCTCTACTGGTTTGAATGGCCTTATTATTTTGGTTGCATGCTTGATGATGATTCTAATGAGTTTCTTTCTCGTGTTTCTCTGTGAGACAGCTGTGAGTAGGAGAAATGCATTAGGTCATGGATGGAGTCGTCATCTGGTTTTGTTTCATCGATAACTCTACTGGGAGCCTCTTTAGGCCCTGAACTAGCTGGAGAGAGGCACGTTTTTCACTAAATGGTTAGAACAGCGTAATTACTAGCATGCTAAAAGGAAGTATACAAAATAATGAGTTTATTTTATAAATATAATCAAATTCTAAATCATTTGAGTCAAACATAACTGATCCTCGACAGTTTTGTATGTCGCTCAAGTCTTGAACGACGTCGGTGTGAGACTCGCACAACAGTTCCTTTCAGTAACTCCTCTTCACAACCTTGAACAAACCAGCAACGCAAACACACTTGGCATCTTAACTTTCATCTCCAGGCCTCAAAACATCAGAAAAATATATCTTGGGAAAGAGAAGCAGGAAGTATGTTTCCTGTCCGACCCCCCACTGAACAGGAAGTGAACTCGATCCCTCCCCCCTGCGAGGTTCAGGAGGAGACCCTGTGGATTTTTCTCTGAAGCAGCAGGCATGCTGGTGGTCATGGCACCCCTGCCTGAGTGCTCTGCCTCGAAGCCTTGGAAACCTGTCTTCCATCTTGCCTTTCTCTCCCTCTCACAGTCGGCAAAGCTGGCGTGTAGAAACAGTTGAACCATGAAAACAGGTTTGCCATAGAAACATCACAGGCCAGGGGCTGCATCACAGGCTAGGAGCTGCATCACCTGCCTTTAATCGTGGTCCTTCTTCTTAATGAGATCAAACCTGTTGACCTTTGTTGTCAATTAGTTTTTCAGTTTTTCGCGTTACTTTCCTAACTTTAGGAATTTTGAAAGCTGTCTGAACACTCAACCTTGAAGAATTGTGGACGTCAAAGTATTCCTCCTCCATATCTACTGTTTAAAGCCAGGCTTTCCAACAGACAGAGTCTATAGGCCATCATATTCATGATACTAAGCTCTACATGGCATTGTTCTAAGCAACCTTATGACATCATATCATTACCCTTCCACAACAACATTAATCTTTCGAAGGCCTTGTTTTAGATGACGTGACATTACGTGACTGCCCTCCCTTAATCCAGAAACATGCTGATTTAGGTTAGGTAAGAGGTGATTGGGGCGACAGAGGACATCTGAAGTGTACCGTACGACCTACGTGCCCTGGATTATCTGTCATTTCTTTAAAGGTGGACAGGTAGGCCATGTGCTGGATTGGTTTGGATTACGATAGAAGGTGCGTGTAGTCCAGGCTGCCCCCTCTGTTCTCTCTGGCTCAGAATGACAGCAGGAATGATGACAGGCCGAGAGGCGCTCCGCTCTGTCTAACCCTCCTAGGGTTATCAAACGTCTAACTGGCCCACCGACGACGGCTATGCAGAGTCCCCACAATCAAACCACCAGCTGGGTAAATACAAGGCAGGAATTCATTTTCTAATTGGCCTTGTTTTTTTTCTTGCTTTTTTTTTTTAAACAACGGCCCGTCAGAAATGTCAGTTGGACTGTAAAGTGTAAAATGTGTCTGCCAGGAGCAGGAGAGGAATCCTGAGGGAACCGACGGCCATTTCCTCCGCCCTGAACACCGTGACTGAGTTCTGTCAACTCCATCAGTCTGCTGGCAACAGTGGAAACTGCTGGGCTAATACCTCTCTGAGTGGAGTTGATGGTTTGCCGTAAAGATTTAATGGTGGATAAACTATCTTAGGTAGATGTTTCTTTGTTTGTTTTTGGGTTTTTTGGTACGTCTATTAGGCGATGAGAAACAAAACTCTGCTAAGAGCTTGGGGAGCCTTTTAAGAGTCAAACTCAACTGGGTAAAACCTGAATACAAAAGGGTATATGTTGAAATAACTATTTTTCATAGTGTCACAAGTGATTGTTGTGTGAAATGCATTGAAGGCAATGTGTGCTTCGGGTGATAAGAATAGCTTCGGTCACTTTTGGTTTTTGGCCAAATGGCAAATCTCCTTCTTTCAAACCTTGCTTGTTCCCCCTCACCCTCCTGGTCTGCCAAGCATAATATTGTGCAAAGTTCCGCTTTTTTATCTCTGTAACCTTTTCCCACAATTACAACAAATATTTCACAAGAGGTCTGCGCGGATGTCTGACATCTGGTTACTTTGTCATCATTTAAACGTCTTTGTAGCTCCCTAGACTGTGCAAACACAACGAGAAAACATCATTTTATGAGTCCTTGAGACTGCTCCGTGTCAGTGGCGCAAAGTCACAACAAACACCCAACAATTTAAGCATTTACCGCAAAGTAACGAGGAAATGTAATTCACTTAAGCGTTCGACATCATACGAGCCTGATAATTGTATCGTTGTGGATGTTGAGCGTCGGTTTCCCACAATCCCTTTCATCAGGCTGACAGGAAAGCCAAGTGAATGGTCCCCGCGAGGCGATGTTACTTCACCCGCTCAGACGAGACCTCAGCCAGAGCTCGTCTGGGTGTCACATGATTAGATTCCCGCTCCGCTCCCAGGCTGTCTTTCTCCTTCCTGTGCTTCGTTATATTCATCCAGGACCTGGGGGGATAGGGAGGGGGTAGGGAGGTATGGGCGGGGCTGGAAGGGAGAACGTAGTCTGGGGGGTAGGGGGCGGGGGGGGGTGGGAGTCTGGGGAGGGATAGTGGTGTCGTACACCGTATCACAACCGCACCAGGACCACGGCGTTGGAGACGAACGCCCCTGCAGGGAAATAAGACCCCTCAGAGACCCTGTCAGGGAAGACCACCTCTCCAGGTCGGCGTGCTCGCGCTCTCAGCTGAATGGAGCACGGTCGCAGTTGAACGCCAGCCCAGAGTGGATTTGCAGAGTAAAGTGTACCAAAGGGCAATTCATTCCCCACATTCAACAGGGGGTAATCTCTCTCTCTGTCTCTCTCTCTCATCTCTTTTTATTTCTCTCTCTCATCTCTTTTTATTTCTCTCTCTCTCATCTCTATCTCTTTATTTCTCTCTCATCTCTATCTCTTTATTTCTCTCTCATCTCTATGTCTTTCTCTCCATTCAGAGAGCATGAAGACACCCAGCATGAGTCTCCCCCAGGCACAAAGAAGCACACAAACACAAAATAAACACACACGCACGTAAACACACACACGTAAACACGACTACGCTACATGTCAAACGCCCAGTGAGGTATTCTCCAAACCTCCACAGCAACTCGACATTGAACGACAAGGGTCCAAAGCCTCAGTGACTGAGCTGACTTTAGAGAGGATGCTAGCCCTGTCGGAACACACAGCAGGGACCCCCGCCCTGTCACCCTCCATAACTCACGTATCTGACGACATCTGCGGCGTTCATTTAGCCAATGTTTACGATGACTTTATAATCCATAAACTCCTGACCTGCCCCTCAGCGTGATGTCTTCCTGGTACATCCTCAATCCCAGATTATAACCAAGCGGTTTATGACAGTGTTTATTCCTTCTTTTTTTTATTGATAATTTAATCACAACATTTAGCTGTCATTTCGATGTTCATCCCGGACGCTCAGTTCCACAAGGGAGAGATCATCTGGAGGTATTCTGTTTTTAGAATCCTCAGTTTTCAGGTGGAAAGGAGGCCAGTATGTTTTTACAAGGGTATGTGTGTACTGTATTTCTGTGTGTGTGTGTGTACTGTGTGTGATGGATTTGGAGACGTGTGTGTGTGTGTGTGTTGGCGTGGGATTGCGTGGCACGTTCGCATGGTTGAAGTGTGTGTAGGACGTGTCCAGCCACTCTCCGTCAGCATCACACCTTCTCCTCTTCATATGTCATGTAAACCTCCAGGGGACGCAGGGATTACCCCATCTGTTGACGCAACACTCAGTCAATCAGGCCATAGATCCCCCCAGCACCCCTGACACACACACACACACACACAACCCCCCTCACAACCAGAGTCAGCCCACCCCTTATAGGAGAGAATAGGACAGGATTTGACTACTTACAGTAATGGATGGCTGAATTAGTAAACATTGTGGAACACATGATCATTTTTTCAGTGTATTTGATTTGACCATCTGGGTGCCAGACGTGTCGTATTTCTGACATACTGAGATTAGCTCTGTATACACATAAACATATTTTAATTAACCATAGAGGTTGACTGATATTGGACGGGGGAAAAAAAAACCAACCCTCATTTTTTATTTGAACATCATCTATAACACAGTAGTATTTGTTTTATTTAAAAATGCGCTGTGTGCAGTCGTTTTTCCCGGCAGCAGTGACTAGTAAAGCAAAATGGCAAACGTCAATACAGTTATGTTACCTCAAACCTGCTTTGTCATGTGAAGGCCGCTCCGTGTGTGAGTGATGTGTGCAGTGCGGCCCTGGCCGGAGTGGCCCTCGGGGGCCAGGACGTTGGTCTGAGCAGACAACTGCCCTGGATGATGAGTGAGGCCACTGTAGCTGCATCCTGCTCTCCCTCGCTGGGCAAGAGAACCACACACAGGTCAGCTGCTTCCAAATGAGGGGAAATTACCTGTTAAAGGTGTGTGTGTGTTGTTGTTTGTGTGTGTGTGTGTGTGTGTGTGTTTGCATGTGTGAGGGTTAGTGTGCGTGTGTGTTTGAGGGTTACTGTGTGTGTGAGGGTTACTGTGTGTGTGTGTTTGAGGGTTACTGTGTGTGTGAGGGTTACTGTGTGTGTGTGTGTGTGTGTGCCAGTGGCGGTACGTTGTGTTGTTGCATGCGTGTGTCTGTGGGACAGTTTGAAGGCCAGTATTGACCATGCTGTTGGCAGAATGATGTCACAGTACTCTCATATCTGAAGCCTGACTGACCGAGCACCCCCACCGTGGAAAACCTATTTCTGGCCGGATCACTTAACAGGCTCCAACCTACTCAGAGACAAAGGGTGGGGGGTGGGGAGGGGGGAGGGGGGTGGGGAGGGGGGAGGGGGGGTTAAGCAATATAGAAGTAGCATTTCACCCACACACAAACACATTAACGTTGTTTTCCCTCGAAACGGCATTCAAATCCACTTTCTCATCCGTCATACTAAAGTATTTGATGTCCAACACTCTTAATGGACTTCTAAGGAGCTTAGATCACAGGCGTAATGCCCCACAGTATGCTCCACATTAGTTTCCATTTAATGGCGTGCGTCGGTCCCGGCGTATCCCTCCCCACGGAGAGTTAGATCCCAACCCTCCGTGGTGTGAATCGGAACTGAGAACTGAATGTTACATTTGGAGTCTCTCGCATGGATATTTAGAACGCCTCTCCGACCTAAAAGCATTGTGACCTACATTCTGTGTCAGAATGCGCTTGTTCCATCCATCGGATACTGTATCTGAACTAAATCCTCCCCCAGCCCCCCTGGGGGTACACTGTGGTGGGGCCCCCCACAGAGCATTAGATCAGCCTCGACTGGGCGGGTCGTACCATTTAGATGCAGCTGAGGGGGGGGATTATGAACAATCTAATAAGATTTTTGATTGAAGACTTTAGATCTGAGTGGGGGGTGGCGGGCTGGTAGCATTGTGTAGCTGTGCGATGTGAGAGACACAGACATGTGGAGGGAATCATGTACATAGAAAGTGGATGAACTGTGTTTGAGGGGGATAGAGACCCACCAGGTGGAATTGTAGGTGTGTGTGTGTGTGTGTGTGCACGCTCATTTGTCTCTGTCCGTCCTGTGTCAGAGCTAGCTGGGGGATGAGATTGAGGCCAGTTGAGGCTGGGGGGTGAGATAGAGGCTGGGGGGTGAGGGGGGGTGAGATAGAGGCTGGGGGGGAGGGGGGGGGTGAGATAGAGGCTGGGGGGGGGGAGGGGGGGGGGTGAGATAGAGGCTGGGGGGGGAGGGGGGGGTGAGATAGAGGCTGGGGGGGAGGGGGGGGTGAGATAGAGGCTGGGGGGGGGGGGGGGGTGATATAGAGGCTGGGGGGAGGGGGGGGGGGTGAGATAGAGGCTGGGGGGGAGGGGGGGGGGAGATAGAGGCTGGGGGGGGGGGGGGGGGTCATCTCATCTCCACGTAGCTCAGCAGTACAGAGAGAAATCCTGAGAACATAAAGACGCTTCTGGCTTCTATTAAAGCTGCCTGGTCTTAGTTAAGAGGCTCCACAGATCTGAGAGTGCTCTCTCTGTCTGTCTCTCTCTGTCTCTCTCTCTCTTTATCTCTGTCTCCCTCTCTGTATCTCTCTCTTTATCTCTGTCTCTCTCTCTCTCTTTATCTCTGTCTCTCTCTCTGTCTCTCTCTCCAAGCCGGGAGCCCCCTCCCTCCATGAGGGCTGTATAAACCGTTATCTCCTGACACGATCATCGTAAGGCTCATAAGGAGTGAGAGACTGACAGAGACATGACCTCAGCTGACAGCATGGCCGCTTGTCCCATTAACAGACATCATCCGCGTTCAGAGAGAGGAGAGAGAGGTGAGACTATTCACGTGCAGAGAGCAGAGACAGAGAGAGGTGTTTCCTGTCGGACACTGTGGACACAAATTAAAACTGACATAATGAAGGAAGACTGGAGATATGGGGGGAAAAAGAAGAAGAAGAAAAACCCATTAAAGGTTGAACTTGTCAGACATTGTGGATAGTAGGCCTAGTCACTAAGGCCAGGGCTGGTCATTGCCTCAGGAGAGAGTTACACACAGTTACAACAGACCGTCACGTTTTTAAAATGTTCATGCTCTACTTTGTTTTCCTTCCCCCTTCATTCGGTATTCTGCCACCGTCTAGCGCCTGACGACACTGGGTATAAATGTATTAATGTGCGGATGTTTTCTCTCCCGTCTCCCGTCGGAGAAATTCGCGAGTCATCTTTCAAACGCTTCCCTCCGACTCACCGACAGCGACAGAGAAAAGGGCGAGCCGCCGCGATTAAATCAGACGCGGACGCTGACAGTTTTGTCAAGGCGTCGCGTGCCAAAAAGCCTATTATTATGGCTCAGACGGCTGGTGCTTGTGATTCGCTCGGGCCTTTCACTCACTACGTCACTCATCTTGTATCAGACATGTCATATTCGGGCTGGCAGATGATTAGATCTCAGTGCGCTGGAGAGAATAAACACATAAGCAAGGCCAGGTATGAAACTTTCAGCAAGGTGTTGGGGGTGGAAATGGTCGTTTAGAACGGATGATTGTTTGGCTTTGCCCGAGGGTGTGTTGCTGGGGTTATGTTCGAATGGTAAAATTGTTGTTCCCATGACTACACTTAACCTCGTTAAATCTGATCTCATTGTCACAGTTTAGGATGTGTTTCCTGTCATACGCTCCCCTCCCGAAGATACTAATGATACTCCTATATGAGCAGGAGATGCATCCAAATGGATCACACAAGTGGGCCTACTTCTGCATGTCTGTTAGGTTGAGGGAATGTCCTGGTGGTTTTGAAGGATCATGGCAGTGTGTGTGCGCGCGCGTGTGTGTGTGTGTGTGTGGGGGGGTGGGGGGGGGGGGGGAGGCAGACCTCACCCTGCAGGCTAGCTATCCCAGAATGCTCTCTGTTGTGGGGCTTCAGGTTTCATCCCAGCAGGAGGTCTCTCCAGCGATCCACTAAAGCTGTCATCTACTCTGGACCTGCACACACGGGGCCCCCGTCTCTGAACTGGCCTGTGGAACAGTAAGACTGCCTTCGGAATGGAATGTTGACAGTGGGATCTAGAATCTGGATTTATTTTGGAAGTTCTAATATAATGACTACAGAACAAACATACTTTTGTTTGGCATACAATGCATGTAATATGCACAGACACAAAATGCATACAGTATGGATATTAATATATTTAGGATGACTTTCACAAAGTCATTTAATTAATATTATTAATTTAATGTTTTAATACTTATTTTTCTTTGAAGCGTTTATTTCAGAAGTCATTTTGACAAAGCTTCGAAATGTTGCCGATTGACTCATAAAGGCGCTCTTTTATATGATAATTACAGAGCAAAATATTTAAAAAGATAATTACAGAGAGAAATATTGGAATTGAAGATACGATCATAAATTATTATGGTTCGGAATTCACCGATTATTTCGTCTGTCTTGGTCCTCGGTGAGAAATCCCCCTAAATACACACGGTTTAGTGCACTACACACCAACACAAGACCAAGCAAAGCAATCAGGCCACCGGTATTAATTTGTCGAACACACGACAGGTTTCTGTTCGAGATAAATCGCTAACTTTGACAAAAAAAGTATTGAATTGGCTCTAGTTGTTTGGCTTTGCCAAGCCTCTCTGCTAATGAGCGGAACTCAATTGGGATTATGGGACTTTGACTGACTTCAAAGTAATTACTTCTTCTGCCCGCTCGCACACGCACACAAAAAAAACTTTCGTTCAAAAGTTGTTTTCTTTATTTAATTAAATGAGATGATTTAACTAGAAAGAAGCAATTTAGCTAATTAGGAACAAGAGAGAGGATTCAAAGCATGCTGGGGTTTTCACCAGTAGATAGGCTTGTTATTCTATCTGCTTCTCTGCTGACACTTGTTTGGATCCAGCTTCACTGCCTTGAATTTCAATGGATTCATATCTGAAAATGTGTGTCCCTTTGTGAGGTCGTAGAAATGAGTTACTGCAGCAGTGAGGGGAATGAAGCTAGCATCTGGAGGAGAGAGATTGGTGAAAACTGTCTGAACCACCACAGAATGACTTATTTTGCCCCGATTAACTATGCAAATCTGGTATTGTGGAGAGTATATAAATAGTTCAGAGAGGGGACATGACAAGATTTCTGTTCAAGAAATGCCTTTGCTGTGAGATACGACATGAATACACGCAAAAAAAAAATGTAATTCGGTCCTTCTGATGTACAGAATTGTGCACATTTTACACGCTGTTGAAATAACTTATTTTCCCAACTTAATGTCTTTCTTCCTACAAACGTTATACATTTGAGGTTTAACAAAGACCAGAAAGGTATGACTCTAAAGAACCTCACAGCTTGTCCTCTCTCTCTCAGACAGAGCTAATGAGGTTTTTAAAATCTCCACCAGAGAAAAGCCAAGATTAAAGCAATCCCAATTAGACCCAATTTGTGACATTTTCATGGCTACAGAGTGGGAGGTGAGAGGGGCCGTTACTGAGAATATCCATTTCAGCCCTCATTTCTGAGGAGAAGCAGACCTGGTCCATTTTCTGGAGGACACAGAAGTGCCTCCCCCCTTGGGAGCTGGAGGGGAGGATGTGAGGGGGGGAGGGGGGGGGGTTGTTTTCTGAACAGATTGTAGGGGCGAGTCTGTGGTTTTTAGAGGAGGAGAGGGAGAGGAGGGAAAGCAGTTGAGGGATGTGGTGTTGACAGATCTGTCAGTCTGGGATACCTTGGGTTTTCCTGTCTGTGTGTTGGTGATGTGTGTAGTCTCTCTCTTTCTGTCTCCCTCTCTCTCCTTCTCCTTCCATTCCTCCCTTTCTCTCTATCCATCCAGAGAAGACAGTTGTTAAGGTACAGTACAGGGTAGACCGGGCTACATAACTCTTCACCCTGTATACTGAGACTGAGACTGGGATGAGTGTGTGTGTGTGTGTGTGTGTGTGTGAGAGAGTGAGAGCGTGAGAGCGTGAGAGAGTGAGTGAGTGAGTGAGTGAGAGAGTGAGTGAGAGAGTGAGAGAGTGAGAGAGTGAGAGGGTGAGAGAGTGAGAGAGTGAGAGAGTGAGAGAGTGAGAGAGTGAGAGGGTGAGAGGGTGAGAGAGCGAGAGAGCGAGAGAGCGAGAGAGTGAGAGAGAGAGGGGGGGGGGGATGAGGAGTACAGTCCTTCCCTGAGGGTTTGGAAAGACAGACATGCTCGTTCTCTTTCTCCTTCTAATGATCCAGCTGGACGTAAGAAACAACCAGATATAGCTTGTGTGCTTCTGTGTATGTGTGTGTGTGTGTGTGTGTGAAAGAGAGGAAGGAAGACAGTGTGAGAGAGAGAGTGAGAGACGGTGTGTGTTTAAGACCGAGACAAACAGTCTATCCTCTGCCAGTCCTATTGATCCTGCAGTTTGTCCTGGGCTAATGGATGGCTTTTGGCCCCCACCCCTAGCCCAGCCCACACTCTGTTAGCACAAATAATGACTAATCAATACGTGCTGGAGTTCCCTGGTTGTCCCCTCAACACATGATTTATGCCACAGCGACACCATGTAGCGTCCTCCGCACTCCCTCACTCCAGCTACCAGCCAATCAATTTAGCCAATCAAACTAAGGGCCCTTTCCATCATAGCCAATTATTTAAGTCTGCCGCTCAGGGTTTCATTGGCTGGTGCGGACGCCGCCGTGACCCCGGCGACATCTGATTGGAGCGTGTTATGATTGGGTCTGTCGTCGTCAGCGGGCTGGGAGGGGGGTGTGGATTGATGGTTCCCAGTGGGAGGGGTGGTCAGGGGGGGTCGGGGGGGGGGGAGACCGGAGGTGGGGGGAGGGGGAAGGACGTTGATGGGTGCTGTTGCCTTGGTTCCCATCACTCACTGTCTGTTAAGCAGTTCCTCCGTGTGTGATTTGTGTGACATCATCACACCATGTATGGATTTAGCACCTACACAAAGACTAGCGTGTTCAGTTTTTTTTCAGTAAACAAACACGCTCGTGTGCTTGAGTGCCCACATGTTTGCGTGTGAACTTGTTTATGTAAGAGGGCATATTTGTGCATGTTTGTTATCTGTGTGTGTACATGCCTGTGTGTGTGTGTGTGTGTGTGTGTGTGTGTGTGTGTGTGTGAGTGTGAAGGCAGGGTAAGTGATCTGTCCCGGGGGGGGGGGGGGGGGGCTCCGGTGGCAGTGCCCCCCCTCACAGTGCACCAGGTCAGGCCAGACCACCACAGCCCTCCCCCTATCCCATCTGGTTCCATGGACCCATTCAGGAAACAGCGCTGACAACCAAATATGCTGAAATATACATTTGAATGGCTTCTTTTTTCCCCCCCTCCCTCCCTCCCTTCTCACTAAAGGAGATATTATACTGCCTGAGAGGGGAGTTTAACAGCTTTGATTCTGATGTACAAAAAGGAACGACGCACTGTTATAAGAAGAGACTCTAGAGGAGGGTTGAAATTGTGAACCTTTCCATTTTCAAATGCGATTCATTTAGCAGAAGCTTTTTATCCAAAGCGAAATACAAAAAAAACACAGTACAGTAGAAGATCATGGATGTGGAAGTGTGTATTTCCAACAGTATTTTGGTGGTCAGAGTGGAGGAACAGTGACAGACATATTGTAGCAGCGTGTAACTGCCAGCAGACTTCAGACACCCAGGCTGACCTGCAGAGACGTTATATTCTCCCTCTAATATCGTCTCGCTTCTAATTACCGGGCAGAAATATCTTACTTGGCGTAGCAGTTGTGAGTCCTGCTAATCCTCATTAAAAGAGGGGCTTAACGCAGTTTTGGAATGTATTTTGGGATTTTAATACCATATGATTTACGTTCCTGCTTCGCGTAATCCTGTCATAAAGATCGAATTGGGTGTGAACACCCCATAACACAGACTAATCCCTAAAACCTCTTCTTTTTTCCTCCCCTTCTAATATGCTCCCTCTGACCCTAACTCAGAAAGCTTGTGTTCATCTGACTAACCCCTGGTGTGTGTGTGTCTCCCCCCTCCTCCCATGGTCTCACCTGCTCAGGACCCCCACCTCAGGGCCAGGACACCCTCAGGTACAGTAACACCTTCAGCCTCTAGTGACGATCTCCGCACACACACACTGTAGCATGTAGCGGTAGTACTTCCTGTAGACTCCCAGTCCCTGCTTCCTGAGGAGAACAACATTTAGTCATTTAGCAGACGCTCTTACCCAGAGCGACTTACAGTAAGTACAGGGACATTCCCCCCAGAAGCAATTAGGGTGAAGTGCGCGGCCGGGAATCGAACCGGCAACCTTCTGATTAATAGCCCAATTCCCTAACCGTTCGACCATCTGAGTATGGTTCTTCCCTTTGGGACTAGTTTTCTGAACAGATTCGTTTTCACAATGTTTGCTTCATGTTTGGGCTACCCGCAATGTTTGGGGCTATCCCGTTGTTATGATCAGTGACCTATGTGCACTTTTGTAAAACTCTCTTTTGGAAGTCACTTTGGATAAAAGCGTCTGCTAAATGACTAAATGTGTTAGGACGTGTCTGTCGTGAGGGTGGCTCCCTGTGTCTGTACGCCCTGGAGAGCGATGAGCAGATGCCAACCTTGAGTTTCCTCTCGGTTTCTAGTTGTCTCCTCTGTTTCCCTCCTACTCCCCCCCCCCCCTCACCCTCACCCTTCACAGTCACCTTCTCATGGGAGAGAGCGGGATGTGGCAGTCATGTCACTTTACGGGCACCCAACTCCTCCCTCTCCTTCGCATCCCGCTGAAACTATCTAGCGACCATTAGTGAGGTCACTATGCCCCTGCCCCAACCTCCAGCCACCCCCTGTTCTCTCACACACACACACACACACACACACACAGGGCCGTCCGTCACTTCCAGCACCCCTGGACACAGAGGTAATAGCGCTGGGGTCCTTATTTAAGTGGGACACTTAAGCGCCCCTCATAACACATTATTTATGGCGGCTCTGTCCAGTATGAAAGCAACCTGTGTCAGCAGCAGCTGGCTGGAACAACCTCCAGGGATTAGACTGGTCCCCGAGACCCCTACACACACACACACACACACACACACACCTCGTTACAGCTGGGATCCCTTTCCTCCTGCTCCTCCTCTCTCTGCTTGGCCCTCCTGCCCCCCTGCACCTTCCTCTGGGCTGTCTCTCCTCACCTCTCTCCTACCTCACCTGTATTCTCTACCTCCATCCCTCCACCTCTCCTGTATTCTCTACCTCCATCCCTCCATCTCATCCCTCTCTTGACTGATTTCATACATTCTCATGTAGCCTGCCGTCAGTGAGGCGTTGTGACCCAGTCACTCACCTTTCTCTCCCCTTTTCATCTTCTTTCATCCTCTGTTCCTCTCGCCTCTCCACCCCTCACCCCTCATCCTTCTTAATCCTCTGTTCCCCCCTCTACTGCTATACTCTACACCACCTTCACTGCTGTCATCTCCTCTCAATCCCTCTCTCCTTCTCCGCTCCCTCTACCCACTTCCTTCTCACCCCCCCTCTCCCCCCCCTCGGTCTCACCCCCCCTCCCCCTCACCCCCCCTCCCCCTCTCCCCTCCCTCGGTCTCTCCCCCTCTCCCCTCCCTCGGTCTCTCCCCTCCCTCGGTCTCACCCCTCCTCCCTCTCCTTCACTCTGTCCTTCGCCTCCAGATTTACCTTCACCTTTTCCACTTTCTTTTCATCTGCCTCTTCCTGTCTCTCTGTCTCCCCTCCACACACACACACACACACACACACCAGCTTTACCTTCACCAACCCCCTTCATCCTTCTGTACTCCCCCTCCTACACACACACCACCTCATCCTGACAGCTCAACCTGGTAGGATTTGAACCATGGCGACGCTGTCTGCCCCCCCCCCCCCCCAAAAAAAAGTATATATATATATATTTTATTTTTTTTAACACTTTTTCCAGGCACATTATTTGATGCTCTGCACTTGCGCTGTCATGTATGTGTCTGGTCTGGAGACACACACACACACACACACTCCTGAGCTCTGAGAAGGAGGAGGACAGCTGATCCCCTGCCTCGTGTGGAGCTGTTTTCCAGGTCAGAGGGGAGCAGGTGGAGGCTGGCTGAACGCAGGCCAGCTTCATGGCTTCATACTCTCTGCTCCTGATGCTTTACAGGTGTGAGGAACGCAGTCATGTTGTAGTTTACCTTTTTCATTGACCATCTTAAACAAAGGCTGGTATGGTTTTTTTTTCTTTTTTTTTTTACTATAAAATATTATCTAATATTATTTATGTGAATTCAAGAAGTTAGTTGAGATATTTCTGTCTGTCACTCCCCGCATGTCCGGGATCGTGAACAGTCGATGTGAAGAGCTGATGGGTTTTACAGTAGCGCCCTGCACAGGTGGGAGACAGCCAGCAGGAACATATAAAGTAGCTGGAGGAGTGTTGGGTCAGAGGAGCCTGGGCCTCGCGTCTGCCCTGAAAGCCCTTACACAGAGAACATTCCATCTGTGGGCAAGTCCCTCTGGGTCAGTA
>NC_140370.1:15657500-15747500 GCF_054491055.1 Hypomesus nipponensis | reverse complement strand
CCCGGCCGTGACAAATGACGTTGTGTCTTCACCCTACTTGCCTCGGGGGAATGTCCCTGTACTTACAGACGCTCTCCAGTTCCCCCAGCCCCTCCAGGCCCCCAGCCCCTCCAGCCCCTCCAGCCCCTCCAGTCCCCCCAGTCCCTCCAGCCCCTCCAGTTCCCCCAGCCCCTCCAGCCCCTCCAGCCCCTCCAGCCCCTCCAGTCCCCCCAGTCCCCCCAGCCCCTCCAGTCCCTCCAGCCCCTCCAGTCCCCCCAGTCCCCCCAGCCCCTCCAGTCCCCCCAGCCCCTCCAGCCCCTCCAGGAGAGCGTCTGCTTAAAAAAAAGACTACATGTAAATAGGTTTGGGAGGGAAGCTAATTAAAATAAACCCATTATGTGGATGGATTTAGATGTGCTTGTGCGTGTGTGTGGGGCCCATGCCCACACCCAGGACCGTGACTCCAACACAGCGTCTGGTTGCTGTAACTGCAGTGGGATGTGATGCGTCTGGTAGCTGTAACTGCAGTGTGATGTGATGCGTCTGGTAGCTGTAACTGCAGTGGGATGTGATGCGTCTGGTAGCTGTAACTGCAATGGGATGTGATGCGTCTGGTAGCTGTAACTGCAATGGGATGTGATGCGTCTGGTAGCTGTAACTGCAATGGGATGTGATGCGTCTTGTTGCCTAAGCAGACCCTGCTCTGGTGTCTGCTTGTTTCCGTGGCGACAGACGCCGTCTGTTTTTACGGTTGTGACGGAGGAAGCCGTTGGAGATTTAGAGGCAAGTCGTCTCTGTGGCTCAGCTGAACAGAAACACAACAACTTCAGAACGATGGGTCATATACAGTCTGGAATTTATGACCTTGTGATTCATGTCGGGTCAGATCCGAGTCTGCACAGGTGCTGGTACCCGAGTGTAGTGTAGTGTGGGTCTAGCATGTGTGTGTAGTGTGTGTGTAATGTGTCTGTGTATGTTCCTACTCTCATATGCCTCCAGCAGTATTTCCTCGTAGTGAGCAAAGATCTGCATTCCTATTGTGTTTACACACAGATGTAGCATGGCAGCATCTGTTGGCATTTTACCAGTACTACTAGTGCCCTCTGGGAGAGAAGTGTGTGTGTGTGTGCTTCTGCATGAGAATGTCTGTCAGAGCTGTGTGTGTGTGTGTGTGTGTGTGTGTGTGTGTGTGTGTGTGTGTGTGTGTGTGAGAGAGAGACAGCTTGAGGAGAAGAGTGGGAGTCTGAATTGACCCGGGTCATGGACTCAAGCTAGTGCTATTAGCGCAGGGCTTCTTCACGCTGAGGGGGACGAGGAGAAAAACTGCTGAATACTTTATTCTCCCCTTCGTGTGACACCAACACAATTCCCCCATAAAACAATGAAACTGCCAGTGAGGTTTCTATCGAAACACCACTAATGTTTTAGGATTGAGTAGCTAAGTAGTATGATTCCGTATCGATTCAGATCGTACTGGGGGGGGGGGGGGGGGGGAAGACGGTAATCAATACAGTGCAGACGAATCATTCTCTCAAGGTAATCCCAGGTAATCCTTTACGATCCCAGATGGGGCTAATGACGGTGTAATGTGGCCGCACGCAAAGACCACAGAATGCCCTGCAGGCCCTCCTAATCTCTGCACACCATCAACAGACTTCGTCGAAAGCCTTGGTGAGGACCGTGAGGTCAAACTGGAGCGCTGCTGTTTCACTTAAAGGACCGGGGTGGGCTGTACACAACAGCGTTAGCCGTTAGCAAGGACGTCAGATTCTGTGTGGGATGTTTCAAGGTCCCAAATCAATAGAAGTGGATTGTCTGTTTTTCAAATCTCAGCTGCTTTTTAACCCTGTAAAGTTGGAGGTCCAATCAGATGCTCTCTCTCGTCCTCGGAGGAAGCAAGGCCTGCTTCCCCATTGGATGAAATCCTAGCGGAACCTACTTCAGTGAAGGCTGCTGTTGGGAGGGTAGGACTATTGTCAAAACTCAATCTTTTTCCCATTCATATCTGATGGTGAGAACATACCGTTTATATACCGTTGTCATCTGCAAAGCAGTCACATCGACAGTCTACTAATCTTTCTTAATTAAATGTTTAATTAAAGTAGTGGCTTTTAATTAAAAGTTGATTATTTTATTAGAAATTCGCATTACAGATTATTCGCTGAAGTAGAAGATATTACCATATCCTTATAGAATATGTCCATATAAAACAAATCTGCATAAAAATGATCAAAAGAAATGAGTTAAATTACAGATTTCAGATAATGGAAATACCTTTGGGTTCTAGATACTGTGCTGTTATTTTACAGAACAACAAGATTGATGAAGATTACATGAATACTGATTGTGTAGGACTTTGTCGTTGTCTAGGACCTATATGGATTGCATATATAGGCTCAAAGATATACAGGCTGCTGTATCTATGAACTCGTAGACTGCTAGTAAGACCCTACGATGCCAGCAGCAGCTCTTCCGCACCCGGGGGTCGCTCCACACACACCCAGCACCTCAGGAGGGCCCCAAAACATCAAAGCCCTCCTCCTCTTCACCCTACAGTAGGGCTCGTAATACCGTGTGTCTCAGACTCAATTGGCTGGAGGGGCTAGAGGGACTGGGGGGGGCTGGAGGGACTGGAGGGGCTGGAGGGACTGGAGGGACTGGAGGGGCCTGGAGGGGCTGGAGGGACTGGAGGGGCTGGAGGGACTGGGGGAGCTGGAGGGGCTGGAGGGGCTGGAGGGACTGGAGGAGCTGGAGGGGCTGGAGGGACTGGAGGGGCTGGGGGGGCCGGGGGGCAGCAGCTGGCTTTAACGGCCCTGAGATCAGGAGCATCCGTGGTCCATCCATACAGAGATGAGTCACCACAAACTAGGTACTCTGTTTCAATCCCCCCTTTCTGTGTCTACCCTTTTCTCATCCCCTTCCCCTCTCTCCCCCTTCCCTCTCCCCCTCTCTCTCCCCCCTCTCTCCCCCTTCCCTCTCCCCCTCTCTCTCCCCCCTCTCTCCCCCTTCCCTCTCCCCCTCTCTCTCCCCCTCTCTCCCCCTTCCCTCTCCCCCCCTCTCTCCCCCTCCCTCCCCCCTCCCTCTCTCACCCTCCCCCTCTCCCCCATTCTCTCCTTCTCCCCCTCCCCCCTCCCTCTGTCCCTTCTCCCCCTCCCTCTATCTCCCTCCCCCTCTCCCCCATTCTCTCCTTCTCCCCCTCCCCCCTCCCTCTGTCCCTTCTCCCCCTCCCTCTCTCTCCCTCCCCCTCTCTCTCTCCCTCCCCCTCTCCCCCATTCTCTCCTTCTCCCCCTCCCTCTGTCCCTTCTCCCCCTTCCTCTCTCTCCCTCCCCCTCTCCCCCATTCTCTCCTTCTCCCCCTCCCCCCTCCCTCTGTCCCTTCTCCCCCTCCCTCTTTCTCCCTCCCCCTCTCCCCCATTCCCTCCCTCTCCCCCCTCCTCTATAAAGACCAGTAAGAGGAGGAGAAGCCAGAGGATGAGTCTCCTTCCTCTCATGTCAGAGAGATGCTCCAGGGTCGTATGAATGAGAGTATTCACTGGTGATCCAGGGGATTAGCTGGGCTGAGATCAGCTGTTACTGTCACTTACTGTACATTACATGGGTGTAGGAAGCCTTTGATTTGAGATTCCTCCCAGTTTATGTGGGGGGTCTTTTTCGTGTGATGTCTGTGGGGAGGGGGGTAGCTGCTTAGAGTTTTTATACAGCATGTTCAGCCATTTTTGAATACAACAATATATATACAGTACACACAGGTTTTGATGGTGGTGTAGCAAGTGAATGGTCAACTTTGTACACACCTTCTGACCTCTTGACCTTTCACCCTGCGGTTCTGTCTCTTATAAAACGGGAGTTGTGGATGCTCCTTATCCTTGCTCTCCTCTGACTAAGTCTGACAGACGAGCAGCGTTTTGGCTCCTACGTCTGGTCCCAGTTTTGGTAGGAAGCATTTAAGGACGGTTAGCGTTGTTTAACCTGTTTTTGAACCCAGAGGCCCCTCAGTGGTGGAGGACACCTGGAAGGAACCAGAACCTCAGAGACGACGCCCACGAGGCTGGTGTACAACCTAACACTGCTGTCTCCGCCTTCCTACACACAGCCTGATTCAATGCAACTTTATTGACTTCATTGAATTCTTAACAGCTATTCCGTAGATGTGTATTTTCATATTTCTTGTTCATTTATTTGCTATTGTTTTTTTTTTTAAATCATATTATTAGGGTTTATATCTATTTTTCCTTACGGAAGGTTTACAGTAGGGATGTTACCCTGCTGAGCTTCTCCAGCAGTTCGTCAACAATTGCAATCCCGTCCCCTCCCTATTAGATCATAACATCCCGCTGACGCAGTGATATGTCTCCAAACACGCTTTCCTTCATAACATCATCCCTCACTTCTCCTGCCCAATCCAGAGACAGACTGTGGCAGAGCCCGTCCTATCATAGCACAGGAGGGTATCGTCTTGCCAACCGTCCAGTCAGCAAAGTCCAGGAGGGTTATTATGGTCTGGAGAAACCCTTCACGATCGCAAGACTTTGAACTTTGGGCTTCACACACGGCACACACACACGGTGTCCTCTCTCTCTCTCTCTCTCTCTGTCTCCCTCTCTCTCTCTCTCTCTCTCTCTCTCTGTCTCTCCCTCTCTCTCTCTCTTTCTCTATCTCTCTCTCTCTCTCCCTCTCTCTCTGTCTCTCTCTCTCTCTCTCTCTCTCTCTCTCTCTCTCTCTCTGTCTCCCTCTCTCTCTGTCTCTCTCTCCCTCCCTCTCTCTCCCTCTCTCTCTCTCTCTCTCTCTGTCTCTCCCTCTCTCTCTCTTTCTCTCTCTCTCTGTCTCTCTTTCCCTCTCTCTCTCTCTGTTTCTCTCTCTGTCTCCCTCTCTCTCTCTCTCTCTGTTTCTCTCTCTGTCTCCCTCTCTCACTCTCTCTCACTCTCTCTCTGTCTCTCTCTCTCTGTCTCCCTCTTTCTCTGTCTCTCTCTCACTATGATAATCTTTTACTCTCTTTTTTTTATCCCTTACTCTTTTCTTACCATCTCACCAACATGACTATGATGTAGCTCCTGGTCTTTCCTGGGTACTCTCTCCCCTGTGGATCTCTTACATCCCTCTCTGATTGATTTTTTTCCCCCTTGTCTTTTTCTAAGACAAGAGATTCTCAGTCGGAAATCCCTGATCCTTTCATTAAATATCACGGGCAGTCCTGACACGAGATCGATTTTCCTCATCTCTTTTATAACCTGTTTTATAACCACAGATGCATAAGGCTAACTGCTTATCCACTGTTTAAAGCGTAAAATTGGTTCTACGTTCCTGTTCTGTGTTCTTCCTCTCAGTTCCATCCCGCCCCACGGTACCGAGCCATCTGTTAGCTCCTCCCACCCCCACCCCCCCACCCCCCGTATCTGATAAAGGACTTCCGCCTCGATCGGAGTTGGACTGTGTTCTGTTAGCCAGGCAGGCATACAGGCAGAGGTCACACATGTGCTGACTTAGAGGTCAGCCGTGTTCAAAGGGGAGACCGTCTGGGTTACGTATCACATGGATTAACCAGATCACACATGACAGTTCAGGCCCCCTTAACAAGGCGTGATGGAACCGTGTCTTCCTTTAGGTGGGTCTGATGACCGCGGTTGAAAGGACTGCGGTGGGCGATTAGCTCTGATTTTCCATTAGGCTAAAGCTAACGCGCTTAGGTTCGTGTTGACTGATGTGCTTTTCCCCTGTAGATCAAACCGACATTGAGTCCATGTTAGAAGTATCGCCATCCTTCTCAAGCCTCGGGGGAATGAAGAAGCCTCGACTGTTGGAGAGGTGTGACAAAAGTCACAGGCTTTCCCCGAGTTTCGAAGCCGAGGAGTCACCTTTGGGAGCCTCTTCTGCTGCCTCTCCTGTGTGTGTGTGTGTGTGTGTGTGTGTGTGTGTGTGTGTGTGTGTGTCCGTGTACATGCGTGTGTTTGGGGGGGGGGCAGAGGAACAGGAATGGCAGTCTAATTAGCCCCTCTGTAGGAAAGCAAACGACCTCCACACACCCCTCCTCTAAACGTGTGTGTGTGTGTGTGTGTGTGTGGGGCCTACATTTCTCCGATATTCTCACACGCTATGAGCTGGTAACCAAACAACACCTGCAGGTCAGACATCGGGGCTGGCTAGATGGTATTATTGTTTGATGTGAGCTGAAGACAATGAAGGGAAATCAGAGACTAATGTGATGTGTGGGATTGTGCTGCTCTCAGTAATACCTGTGATTCATTCGGGGGGTTCTTTGCAAGGTTACACATCTGAAAATGTAGGTTGCATCATTTCATTTCATTAAATTGTATCCCAGTGTCCCAGTCTGTAACTAGAACTGGGTCAGTTGTATCACCGTGGGTCCACACTCATCCATTTCTCTTTTCCCCCTCCCTCCCTCCCTCCCTCCCTCCCTCCCTCCCTCCCTCCCTCCCTCCCTCCCTCCCTCCCTCCCTCCCTCCCTCCCTCCCTCCCTCCCTCCCTCCCTCCCTCCCTCCCTCCCTCCCTCCCTCCCTCCCTCCCTCCCTCCCTCCCTCCCTCCCTCCCTCCCTCCCTCCCCCCTCCTCTCCTCTCCAGTAACAGACTAGCCCCTAGCAACCACGACCGGATACAGAGGCTGAGGCATGAGTTCCAGCAGGCCCAGCAGGACGACGACCCAGACGACCGCCGGAGGACATACAGCTTCGAGCAGCCCTGGGTGAGTGTCTGAAAGCAGGCCGGGCTTCTCCACGGAGCCCCCCTCTGACCTCCACCACCAGCCTGGGGAGCTAGCAAGCTAGCTGGCTGACTGGCTAACGTGCTGGCTGGCTAATGTGCTGGTTGGCTGGCCGGCTAGCATGCTAGCTGGCTGGATCGTGAAGCTTCCCACCATTAGCTTCCGGACTCGGAAGGCTAGCAATGGCGCTAACACGACTATGGAGCTAACCATCACTAACCCCCACCATCGTCAGCCCCTGAACAAAGCTAACAGCACTGACTTTTGAGACCCTCTATGGACTTCAGTTATTAACTCCTCTGCGGGCCTCTCAGGGCTAACTATGCTAACGCTAACCCCCCAAACCCCGCCCCGCACAACTCTGCCTGCATGTGGGGCAATTCCATCACTAACTCCGCCCATCTGTCACCGCCCACTCTTCATCCCATCTTCTATGAGTCTGTTTGTCTGTCAATCACTCACATGGACCCGCCCACCACATCAAGGACCAATCTAATCCTGTCTCTAGGGCTTTGCTGTGTGGGGGGGGATATTTCTTTGTTGTTTTTGCGTACGTAATATGTTGGTATTAATTTGTGCCTTTAAGGCTTTTTAAGAGCTGTCAATGTCTTGTCCTTCCGTTTATCTACACTAGAAACATCTAGAAACAAGAGGATTAAAAAGCAGTTTACAGGTTAAGTAAATACAATCGGAACAAAATTTGAAATGCCTCCACAGTTCAAAATACAGTAATGATTTGATTCAACATTGAGTATTGATTCACCACATAACACAAGTGTTCCTTAAGTGTGATTCTGTTTTCTGGTCAGTAATTACGATACAGAATTTCTTGAAACACAGTACATGTTTAAAATAGCTCTATTTGTTATTACTTTATGATCACCAGTTCTCCATCTTGCTATAGGATTTCTTGCTACTATGTAATTATTTGACCATTGCCTCACTAATCATGTACTTGACCTACTAACATGTTTGTACAGTATAAGCGTGATTTTACAAAGTCATCTTAGAATATCTTACCATGTTTCTGCTTTAGTTCTCTGTGACCAGTCGGAACATTTCATAATCTGTATTGTGTATTTGTTGGAACGAGAAGAGGGCTATTGAGAATTTTAATGAATTTTGCGTCAGTTGTGACAGAGAGCTATTTGAACACATCCCTGTGACCTCTGTTTTTTTATATAGCTGGTGATAAATCCAATAAAAAGCTTGGTCTGTTTTGAGTTGTGTTTGGTACTGCGATGTTAACACAATTCACATGGACTAATTTAGTGGGTTAGGAGGAAAGGGTAGGATAGAGTAACACAACCCTCTCTCTCAATCCCTCTCTTTCTCTCAATCCCTCTCTCGCTCTCTGTCTCTTTCTACCCATCTCTCTCAATCTCTCTCTCTCAATCCCTCTCTGTCTCTCGCTCTCTCTCAATCCCTCTCTCTGCAGTCAAGCAGGCACATAATTAAAGTGCTTGACAACGCCATTACACATTATGTTTGTTTGCATTAGCCATCACAAAGTTACCACTTTCCCTTGGTAGGACAGTAGAATAACCGTACGGTTAGCTCGACGACAACGACACTGGTGATTCACTGTTAGTAGAAGTCCGACATACTGTTTGTCATGGGGGGAGAGGTGGGGAGGGAACACAATGTATGTATTTGAAACTCATTTACAGTTTGCTTCTGTTGCATACATCTTGTGAAATTCTCTGCATTTAATTGACCGATTCCACGTCGATTCACTATAGCACCAGAACGGCTACAAGGGAGATGGGAAAAACGTAGTTGTCTAAATCCCTCTTCTTCCTTACCTGGGGCCCCCGTTGGTGTACTTGGGGACCATAATAAATGATACAGTTTGCAACAGACCTATGTGAAAGGACAGATTTGAACCCAGGTTGATTCTCTCCTTCCATCAGCTTTCGTCACCCTCGCTGCAGTCCAGTTGAAACCAGTTTACACTGTCACACTTCTGTTGTACAACCTTGGTCAGTAACAGGGGGTCCCTCATTTCAGCCAATCATCCCTTCTCACTCCGTCGCTAGTTTGCCCAACTCTGCTCAGCAACACAACACCCTTGCCCTCCATCCCCTCTGCTCTCTCTCCCTCTGCTTCTCCCTCTACCTCCATCCCCTCTGCTCTCTCTCCCTCTGCTTCTCCTTCTACCTCCATCCCCTCTGCTCTCTCTCCCTCTGCTTCTCCCTCTACCTCCATCCCCTCTGCTCTCTCTCCCTCTGCTTCTCCCTCTACCTCCATCCCCTCTGCTCTCTCTCCCTCTGCTTCTCCCTCTACCTCTCTCCCCTCTGCTCTCTCTCCCTCTGCTTCTCCCTCTACCTCCATCCCCTCTGCTCTCTCTCCCTCTGCTTCTCCCTCTACCTCCATCCCCTCTGCTCTCTCTCCCTCTGCTTCTCCCTCTACCTCCATCCCCTCTGCTCTCTCTCCCTCTGCTTCTCCCTCTACCTCCATCCCCTCTGCTCTCTCTCCCTCTGCTTCTCCCTCTACCTCCATCCCCTCTGCTCTCTCTCCCTCTGCTTCTCCCTCTACCTCCATCCCCTCTGCTCTCTCTCCCTCTGCTTCTCCCTCTACCTCCATCCCCTCTGCTCTCTCTCCCTCTGCTTCTCCCTCTACCTCCATCCCCTCTGCTCTCTCTCCCTCTGCTTCTCCCTCTACCTCCATCCCCTCTGCTCTCTCTCCCTCTGCTTCTCCCTCTACCTCCATCCCCTCTGCTCTCTCTCCCTCTGCTTCTCCCTCTACCTCCATCCCCTCTGCTCTCTCTCCCTCTGCTTCTCCCTCTACCTCTCTCCCCCTGCCCCTCCCTCCCTTATTGGGTCCACGCACACACCACATTTCTCCCTGCAGTTTGAGAAAGAGAGGATTGTGGGTACTGTGGTCTAATTCCATCACAATGACTGATACCCAGTCCGGGCTACATAGGAACACTTTTATTGCAGTCATTTATACCACTGTGAGACCCACTGGAGGATGGCGTTAGCTGGAAGCGCTATATTGCTTGTTGTATTTTACCGAGGTGTATCCATTTTAATACCTCCATTAACTTTCATTTCTTCTGGGTGTTTTTCCCGATCAGGCTTTACTCTGGGTGAGGAGCTATTACACAGGCACACTAAAGGGAGCCCTGTACACCAGACAGCATATTGCTGTTATAATTTCAACATACATGCTATTTGTAATGAAACTCGCTCTTGAAATGTACTTTCATTATATATATTTTCCTTTTTACGTCCGAGAATTAATTGCTCCCTTCGTTGAGGTGTAGTCGCCCGCCATCCTTATTCCGTCGTCGGCCATCTCCATGGCGACAGACCGGCGGGGCAGGTAACGCCAATCAATCCCAGAGATGATTGCCACCAGATTAATTCGGTTTAATGGAAGGTGTCTCCTCGGCGATGACGGCCCTTAATCGCTTTACGACCCTCCTCATCTCTAGAGCAGCCCGGGCCGCAGTCTGAATAAGTCCCATAACCATAAAGATAATTAGATTGGCTTTGTGTTATGACTGATCCACAGACGCCATGTACCGTTAACACCCACCTCACTAATGAACATGAGAACAAAAGGGGTGGAGAGGAGTGGAGGGTGGAGAGGACTGGGGCGAGGGGTGGGGAGGAGAGGAGGGTGGAGAGGACTGGGGCGAGGGGTGGGGAGGAGAGGAGGGTGGAGAGGACTGGGGCGAGGGGTGGGGAGGAGAGGAGGGTGGAGAGGAGTGGGGTGAGGGGTGGGGAGGAGAGGAGGGTGGAGAGGACTGGGGCGAGGGGTGGGGAGGAGAGGAGGGTGGAGAGGAGTGGGGTGAGGGGTGGGGAGGAGAGGAGGGTGGAGAGGACTGGGGCGAGGGGTGGAGAGGAGAGGAGGGTGGAGAGGACTGGGGCGAGGGGTGGAGAGGAGAGGAGGGTGGAGAGGACTGGGGCGAGGGGTGGGGAGGAGAGGAGGGTGGAGAGGAGTGGGGTGAGGGGTGGGGAGGAGAGGAGGGTGGAGAGGACTGGGGCGAGGGGTGGGGTGGTGTGGAGGGTGGAGAGGACTGGGGCGAGGGGTGGGGAGGTGATGGTATGGAGGGGTGGGTTGAGGGTGTTGATGGTAGGGTAGGGGGAGGGATGCAGGCTGGCGGGGGGGCTTGGGGGTTACAGGGATATAAAAACCTGCCTGGAGGGGTCTGAAGTAGTGAATGATTAAGGGAGGAAAGAGAACGAGAGCTTGTGTGTTTGTGTGTGTGTGTGTGTTCAGGTTTAATGATCTTCACAAGGGAGGGGGGTTGTCATGGTGTCAGTGGGCCAACTGTTGTTTCATTAACACTTACTAACATCCATCACAACAGCATATCCCATAATAACCTCATCTTGCATCCACAGCATGCTCCTTCCTTCCCTCCCTCCATCCGTCTGTCTGTCTGTCTCTCAGCCTAACTTGTCCTAACCCTGTGAAGGATGTAAACAGGTTCGCCTGGCAGATGCCTGGTAAGTGTCCAGTTGAGTTTCCCTGAAGCTTTGTGGAGATACATTCCCTTCTGAACTTAAAAGTAGAGAATAGATTTTTGTGTCTGCCTTTTCAGAACCTGCAAAGCGTTTGGGGAAACTCCCTCGTGTGTCTTGTGGGGGTGTGTGCCTCGACCCTACAGATTAAGGAGATCTAATCTGTGAAAGCGAGGACTGCAAGTGCATGACTATGATATAGAAGTGTAGGATCAAAACAGGTTTTTAATGTGTGTTTTAGGGTGGTATTGATAATGAGGTGAATGATGATATTGATGATGATATTGGTGATGAGGTGAATGATGATATTGATGATGATATTGATGATGAGGTGAATGATGATATTGATGATGATATTGATGATGAGGTGAATGATGATATTGATGATGATATTGATGATGAGGTGGATGATTATAATGATGATGATGATGATATTGATGATGATGCGGTGGTTTCAGCCCAACACCGGCGCTGGTACGTACACACAGCCTGGACGCCACTCGGTGTCGGTGGAAGTGCAGATGCAGAGACAGAGACAAGAGGAGAGGGACTCCTTCCAGCAGGCCCAGAGACAGTACAGCTCACTGCCCCGGTAAGAGAGGGAGTGTGGGGGTGTATTTAAGTGTTGTGTGTGTGTGTGTGTATTTCAGTGTCTTGTTTGTGTTGGTGTGTTTGTGTGTATTTCAGTGTCTTGCTGGTGTTTGTGTGTGCATTCGCATGTCAAATCTGACCACCGACAACATAATGCAGGTCCTTATATAGATGATATCAGATCCAGTATAATCTGCTGTATCTGTACCTGACAGGTAACCACTTCCCCCCCCCCCCCCCCACACACACAGTATCCAGTTCCAGACTTGAAGCTATGAGACACCAGTCTGGACATATCACATGACATATCACATGACTAACCCTGTGATCGGATGTGTCTGATGTGAGATAACGCAATAGCCTTTGATCTGCATGCACTGCCGGGATGCTGTGTGTTTGTGTGTGCTTGGCACCCAGGGTTTGATAGCTAATCTTGGATGAGTCATTCAGAACCGTAACTCTGAAGTCAGTAACAGTGAAACATCCACATGTGAACCGTCCATCTCTCATAACTAAGGCTGGAACTTCTCAACAATCGCAGTCGGCAGCCACGAAAACCTGGTCTCAATCTGCTGATCTTTCATCTGGTCATCGTAACTCAACTCCTGTTGATACAGAAAAAACGCTCAGGATAAATATTTGAGTCAGCGTTGTTTAAGGATTAATCTGTAAAACGTCAGGAAAAACATCCCTTGGCCTGCTCTGTAATTTGACGTTAATTCTATTTCGGACGGTTTTGTTTGGATAAACGTTTGTGTATTATCTTAAGAACCCTTTTGTTTGCCTTTCCAGATTCCGTTGTAGGAACTCAGAATCAGAGCCAATCGTCATCCTGTATCTGTGCGATGAGTATCACTGCTGGCTAGCGCTAGCGCTAGCACGAACGCTAGCACTACAGTATCTACTCCGTAGGCCTGAAAAAGATGCTTCGACGCTGACTGAAAGAATCTCAGCCCTCAGTAGATGTGATTAATGTTTTGTGCGATTAGAAACAGCCTTCGTTTTAGATAAAGCTTCCACTCAGTGGAAACTAACCTTTATTTAAACAGGGGAGTTTGGAGTGAAAACAAAGGCCAGGCTTTTGGAACCGAGTGCAGTCCCACAGCCCACATTCATCATTGACAAACTTCATTGATCTCTGAGCCAAAGTAATGCCATTACTGGGGACTCTGCTGTAGGCTACAGGGAAGATGGGAACAGCTGCTGTTGGCGCTTGGTGTTGGGACTAGACACATGTTTCTGCTCCCCTCCTCTCTCTTTCCATCCCTGTGGATGTCTCCCTACCTCTCTCATCGCCACTACGCTTTCCCTTTCTTTACTCTTTCGTCTCCTTGCTACCTCTCTCCCTCTCTCTCCCCTACGCTCTCTCTCTCTGTCTCTCTGCCTCCCCCCCTACTCTCTCTGCCTATCTCTGTGTGTTGTTCTTCCACATGTGTGTTACCAGCGCAGCATCAAACTGAGCAGACACAGGGTGTGTGTTTCTGTGCTGTGAGCCAGGCCAACTGTGCCCTTCTTGTCAACTGCCGAAATGAAATGGGATACCCAGACCCGGTCTTTCGAAAATTGGACGCGCTGGAGCGTGTGCTTAAATAAACTGTCTGGATTGTGTTTCTATCCAGTCGTTTAAGAACGCGGATCCATTCTGCTTACTCGCTGTCTCTCTGTAAAAAACAAAACAAAGAATAGCTATATTGGCTTTATATCTTTTTTTTTCACCCTCAAATTTAAACACAAATAATCATCTCTTTCACAGCTGGTCAGTAAACCTGCTAATTATGCATAGCTCTGAGACAGAAGCCACTTGACGTTCTGTTTCGCTGCGTTTTTTTTCTTTCCCTTTCTCTATTGTTTTTCGTTTTGTTTTCTCTTTCATCTTGGCCTGAAGATAACTAGGGAGCTTAAAGGCTTGGTACATTCATGCATATCATATGTGCACAACACAGAGATGCTTACAAAGTGGTCAGCGAAGCAGAAACGAGGATGATGTCACATATCTGAGGGGTTGTCTTCCCTGTCTGCCTGTTAAAGGGGAGGGCAGCCTGAGGGGTTGACGGCCGTGCCTTTAAGACACCAAGTCAGGTGTCAGATATCTGCTGGGGGGAAAAAGCTCAGGGGACAAGATGGCCGACTTCTCGATTCTCCTCCGAGAGGAGCCGCTATTACGGTGTCAAGCCTCATGTGTGTGTCTGTCCATCACTGGAGAGGTTAAATGGACTGGAATGACTGTAACTATCGGATGTGTGTGTGTGTGTGTTTCACCATCGACTTGTGATAGCCCTGAGGATGTGGGGCCTGAAAGCTCAGGCTGGCTGGTCTCTCTCCACGGAATATCTTTCATTTGTTATTTTTTAATTTTCTGCAGTTGGACGATATCGTAAATGTCCAAATTATTATAATGACGCTCTGTAGGTTTGCAGTTCTAGGATTCTTAATCTCTCTCTCCCCCCCCTCTCTCCTTCCTTCTCTGTCACACTTTCCCTCTTTCCATCCCTACTCTATCTCCCTCTCTTCCCCCTCTCTCTCCTCTCATCTCCCACTCCCTCCTTCCTTCACTCTCCTGCTCTCCTCCCCTCCTACTCTCTCTCCCCCCTCTCTCTCCTCCCCCTCTCTCTCTCCTCCCCCCTCTCTCTCCTCCCCCTCTCTCTCTCCTCCCCCCCTTTCTCTCTCCTCCCCCCTTTCTCCTCCCCCCTCTCTCCTCCCCTCCTGCTCTCTCTCTCCTCCCCCCTCTCTCTCTCCTCCCCCCTCAAATTTAATGTCTCCCCTCCTACTCTCTCTCCCCCCCTCTCTCTCCTCCCCCTCTCTCTCTCCTCCCCCTCTCTCTCCTCCCCCTCTCTCTCTCCTCCCCCTCTCTCTCTCCTCCCCCCTCAAATTTAATGTCTCCCCTCCTACTCTCTCTCCCCCCTCTCTCTCCTCCCCCTCTCTCTCTCCTCCCCCTCTCTCCATCCCCCCTCTCTCTCCTCCCCCTTTCTCCTCCCCCTCTCTCTCCCTCCCCTTCTCTCTCTCTCCTCCCCTCACCCAGACAACCCAGGAAGACCCCCAGCAGTGTCTCCCAGGACTCCTGGGACAAGGCCTACCCCCCAGGCGAGATGTTCCTGACGGCCAAGGACAACCCTCGCTACTCCAGCTACCAGGGCTCCCGCAACGGCTACCCAGCGGGCGGCGGGGGGGTGAACGCCCGCGTGCTGCTGGAGGCGCAGGAGCTGCTGAGGCAGGAGCAGCGGCGCCGGGAACAGGAGGCCAAGGGGAAGCCGACGCCCCCTCCGGAGCACGTGGCGGCGGGGGGGAAGTACGACGTGTACTCGCCGCTCAGGGACCCGGCCTCGCCCAAGGGGCCGTATCGGCAGGACGTACCCCCGTCCCCCTCCCAGCTGGCCAGGCTCAACAGGCTGGGCTCGGAGAAGGGGCGGCCCTTCTACTCCTGAGGGAAGGACTGGGGGGGCTGGGGCTGGGGCTTGGAGGAGATGGAGGACTGGGGATGAAGGAGGGAGGGGTGGAGTTGAAGGAAGGAAGGTCCTGAGCGAGGAGGATCGGGGTCAGGCCACGCAGACGTCAGGACTGAGGCTGGGGCCGAAGGCTGGGGGGCTGCTTTTGGGGTGAGCATCCTGAAGGCCTGGGGAGGCTGGAGAACAAAGCCATGAGTTTCCCCTGGGTCCTGAAACACAGACACGACAACCACCACACTACAGACAACCTCCACCACAGACACAATAAGACTTCTCTGTCACCCTCACTCCTCCGGCTCTCCGGAGGGTTCCTGCCGACACCCGGAACAACAGCGGGCGCTTTTATTGTGAATCACTTTCTGTAGACGTGACAGTGAGTTAGCCTTCCACATATAGCCTGTTGTCACCTTCCTCCTACGCAAGGCTGGAGGCAGCTGAGGCTTGTAGTGCCTTCTGGGTACTGTGCTGTACCCCCCCCCCCCTTGACACACAAGCCTCCCTACTGCTGCGTGACTCCTCTTTCCCCTTCCACTCCTCTCACGCTACGACAATCAAACCAGACTGGCTAACGGGTGCTCCTTTAAACCCTGGGTTGGTGTGTGTGTGTGTCTCTCTGAGTATAGGCTACTGTGTGTGTGTGTGCGTGTGTCTGTGCATAGAGAAGTGTGTGTTAGGGATTGAGTGTGCCTATTGAGTGTGTTATGTGTATGAATGTGGTGTTGACACACACACACACACACACACACACACACACAGCCCTGACCCTACGTGTGTGTCCTGGGGTTCTGCTGGGCCTCGTACATGACGACCCACGCTGACCCCTCACCCGACCGTGACCCCTCACCCTCGCACAAGGTACTGTCCTGGAAAACACCAACCCCACAGAAACGACAGACTCTGCTGTTTTCTCTTCATCTGAATCCATTGTTCTTTGTGGAGGAGACCCCAGTTAACTAGCCCACAGGGAGAGAGAGAGAGAGAGAGAGAGAGAGAGAGAGAGAGAGAGAGAGAGAGAGAGAGAGAGAGAGAGAGAGAGAGAGAGAGAGAGAGAGAGAGAGAGAGAGAGAGTATAAAACAAGGGGGCCAAAGAGTTGGTTATTAATGAATGCCCCTCATAAATGTTTCATGTGTGTCATCTCTCCAGACTAGGCATAGACAGGAGAGAGGGGAGGCTGCTCTGATTGGCTGCCTGACCTGCCCCCCTGCTCAGCTCTGGGCTCATCTCGCTGGCCTGCCTGCCTGCCTGCCTCGTGCTCCCGCTTGCTTTTCTCCCCTGCTTCCCCTCTCCCCCCCCCCCTCCCCTCCTACCCTCTCTTCTTCCCCTCACCCTTCTTCCGCTGTCGTTTCCTCACATTTCCCCCTACCTCTCCTCCTCCTCCACCACCTCCTCCTCCTCTAGTCAGCCCACACTGAATTTTTCATCACAAGCCACCTGCTGCCTGCCACAGCCAAAGAACAGGGCCACCAGAGGCCCTGATGTGGGCCTGCACTTCTGACAGAGAGAGGAGGAGGAGGAAAGAGAGAGAGGTAGGAGGGAAGAAAAAGAGATGAAAAGTGAGTCAGAGGAGGGGAGGGGAGAGAGGGAGGAGAAAGGGAGACAATGTGAATCCTGGTCCCTTGTTCCAGTCTCTCAGCCTCTCAGTCTCTCAGCCTCTCAGCCTCTCAGTCTCTCAGCCTCCTTCATAAGTAAGAAGCAGACCTGGAGGAGCACATGGCTAAGAGCTACGTCAGGCCGGGCGCCCGCTGCCTCCGCTACCTGAACCACTACCCTGTTTCATGAGGACATCTGCACCCAGAGAGCTGCATGCCAGCATGTTGGAGAGCGAGAGGGAGGGAGAGACAGAGGGGAGAGGGAGAGGGAGGGAGAGAGAGAGAGAGAGAGAGAGAGAGAGGGAGAGAGAGAGAGAGAGACAGAGGGGAGAGGGAGAGGGAGGGAGAGAGAGAGAGAGAGAGGGAGAGAGAGAAAGAGAGAGAGACAGAGGGGAGAGGGAGAGGGAGAGAGATGGGGGGGGGACAACAGCAAACGTGCAAAAGGGAAAAATCCAGTCTGTGAGTCTGTGGTGGTTTAAGACAGGCTGGTGCAGCACTGAGATACTGAGATCCATGTGTTCTCCATATGCCAGGAGGACTGGACTAACCAGCGTCCTCCCATTGGTCAATCACCACCCTGGAGAGGGGGACAGAGAGAGAGAGACCCTCATGCCAGCTGTGCAACATGGGAGTCAGAATGTGTAGCATGGTAGCGGCCAATGCTATCAAATATCTGGTTGAGTCGTTCTGTATTTACTTGCCTACTTTGAATTAAATAGTGTACGAGCCATGCACCCTACGTAGTATGCTAGTGTGGATATTGGAATTGATCCACAGCATGAGTCTGGTGTCCATTGCTTTGGGCTGAGAGGTCATTAAGTGCCTGAGATGTCAGAAAAGAAAGAAGGTTGTTTGTTAATAATCGTAGATGACACTACGCCACACAATGTACTATGTGTTTGTTTTTTATGTACCTTTTTAAATTTCCTAATAATGCATCATCGGGGTACTTGTTTTCCTGAATAGCTTTCTTTATTGTTTTTTGTTTGTTTGTTTTTTACTGCAAAAGATAAGACTACACAGCTTATCAGTGTATTTTAATCCTGTTTGACGTTGCCTTTCACAATGCTGTCTGATGGTGTTCCAAGTATAAAGCTATTGTAAACACGGTGCAATTGTTTTTTCAGACTTTTACATGATGTATTAAGAAGTGTTTAGGCACTTTTCCTGTACATATCAACTTTAAAATAAAGAGGAAGGCTGTTTGTTTACAACCAAACCTGCTTCCCACAGAGTGTTTCTCTAGATGGGTGTAGCTTAGTGGTTAGAGCATCTGACTGCAGATCAAGAGGTTGCAGGTCCAAAACACAATGTACATCACTTTGAATGAAAGTGCCTGTCCACGCCTGTGATTGTGGTGTGTCAATTATGGTTATTGGTTTGAGTATTTGTGTGTGAGAGGGAGAAATGGATAGTATCCCTGCGTTTGTGTTTGTGTGTGCGCGCACGAGTGTATGGGAGGTGTAAATAGTATCCGTGTGTGTGTGTGTGTTTTATAGTGTGTTCAGCAACTTGCTGTAACCCTGTGACAGCCATTGTGTTTCCTGTTGTTAACAGAACTCCACAGTCCTATTGTCTCCCAACCTGTTAAATGACTCCAGCTCCTTGGAGTGTTCTCAGGGTCAAAGTTCACATCCTAACCAAACACCATTCAGCCCATCTAAACCACCCACAGGGGAGCTCCCTAGAAACAGAGGGATGACAGGAAGGAGAGAAATCCCTTCATCCTGCTCTTTCATCTTTATGACTGTCTGTTCCTTTTTATCGATTCATGAAAAATAGAGCATTTTGGATGGCGTGCTGGGTCGCCGCGGCGACGCTTCGTGAGCCTCAGATGAGCGGCGACGGTTGTTAGGGATGAAAGAGGAACCTTCAGGTCCGCTTTCATGACAACACACAGTCTGAGTGTTGCATGCTGGGAACTGCCCTTGTATTTTTGACTGGATTTAGAATGTGTGTCTTAAGTAAATGGAAACATAAGGATGGATGGATGGATTAAAAGATAGCGAGTGCAAAAAGGGATGGGTTAAAGTGTTCAGTGTTCAGCCACTGTCGATGGTAGACATGGCCGATGTTCGCCAGCACCTGGGATCGAACCCGCCACCCCCCATGAACCCATCACTACGGCAACAATCGGCTATTGATCCGCCGGTGCGGGTGGCCTGTAGGCTACATAGCCTACCTGAGGAGTGAATTAAACTTACACAGGCTGGCTTTAATGTGAGCAGCCCGAGGCCAGCTCTCTGAGCCTGGCTCTGGGTGGATGTGCCTCTGACCTGGCCTGGACATATACTGCCTCAGCCGCGGATCGGTATGAGGGAGGGAGTCAGGTGGCTGAGCGGTTAGGGAATCGAGCTAGTAATCAGAAGGTCGCTGGTTCGATTCCCGGCCATACCAATATGACGTTGTGTCCTTGGGCAAGGCACTTCACCCTACTTGCCTCGGGGGGAATGTCCCTGTACTTACTGTAAGTCGCTCTGGATAGGAGTGTCTGCTAAATGACTAAATGTAAATATGAGGATAGCGAGACGATAGCCATCACATAGTAGCCTACACAGGGTGGCTTTAATATGAGCAGCCCAAGGCCAGCTCTTTGAGCTTACACACACCCTCCTGGCTAAGTCGTCCACAGTGAGGGACCTATTTTCTGTGAGGAATCCCAGAACTGGTGGAAAAATGTCTATTGCTTGAGTAATCGCTGGCTTGCCAGGCACATTTACCCCGAAAACAACACTTTCAACCCCGCAAACGATGAGTCTTAAATCAAAAGCGACTCGGAAGAATTTGAGCCAAGTTCTCATTCGGCTGACTCCACCCAGGTCTGGGCGAGACCGAAGAAAGCGAAGGACTGGAGTTCTTCTTTGTATTTTCTATTCTATTATTTTCCACAGAATGCCCTTTCTCTCATCGAGGATCGCTACACCTCCCCAAATGTCATATCAGGAGTGTGTCTGTGCCGGATCTGGATTCTGCTCAGGTATTTCCCATGAATCTCCTCTGGTAGGCAGGTTGCCATGTCAGCCACAGGCAGGTTTGGGTTGCAGGATAATAAAATTCCTCCTCCCTGCCCTCCTGTGTTTCTCTATTACTCATTCTCTTTAACAACGTCGTGGAGCTTTTAATGTTCTCGACGCAACCCCGGGGCCATGCCACGGGTCATTTCAGACCGGCCTTTTGTCAACCGAGACCCCGTACGCTTCCCTCCTACGAAAACACCGCCCGTTATTTCATCCTCCTATCGGCGTAGCCTACGCTTAACCGAGCACGTCAGTTATTTTTCTACGTTTTTTTTGGGGGGGGGGGGGTTGTTTGTTTTTTTTTAAACAGCGTTGTCGACCGCATGCATACCTCCATCAGAGGCGGATTAGCTATTGAACGTGTTGTGAGGTTGGAGGTCGATGCTAACACCTGTTTCTGCCTGCTCCGTGTTCTCTGTACCAGACGAGAAGGAGGCTTCAAGGGTGACTCATCGCTCTGGAATTCCGGGAGGAAGCTGGGGCCGCGAGGAGGGGAAAAGTCGAACCATAAATCTGGGATGAGAGACAAAGGCAACCTACTGGAGGAAGTCCCCCTTATCTTCCCTGACTGTCATGGGAACATCTGGAGGTGTTTTTACTGGGTTGCCACTAAGAGCTGGATGGTGCTTAACACCTGCATACCACAGTCTGACTCTCACCGCATCAGCACTTCAGGGTCTTGAGTAGTTAGCTATAACAACACAGTAAATGACTGGTCTTTGGATGAAGGAACATCCCAGGTTGTTTGAAATGTTTAGATTTTACCTCAAAAGAGGACAAATAAAGTACATCTTGATCTCAGCTTGATCTCATCCTAATTTCAATTGAACCAGAAGGCTACATCATATGAGAACTTTCAAGACAACAGATTATTAGACCTAAGTGTGTTCAGTTTGGTGAAAAGAAAATCCCAATAGAGTGACGAGCAAAACACCATCCCTTTAAGGTAATAACCTAAACAATCCCTTTAAGGTAATAACCAAAACAATCCCTTTGACTACATGTCCGCCACCCCCCCTTCTCTAACTCTCTCCAGCCTGCGTCCACGGTGAAGCCTGGTCAGGATGGTGGCAACGCTGGCAGGGGTCGGAATAAACGACTTTCTGTGGGTCCTAAATCCCCGAAGCGTTCACTCCAAGAGGATCCCCCCCCCCCCCCCCCTCAGCTTGCCTCTGTCAAATGCTCCATGAAATGGCTCTAACATGCCTTGTTCCTCTCAGCTTAGGTCCAGTTAGCCATGAAGCTCTTCCTTCCTGGACCCGTGCCCAACGCTGCAACCTTCAGGGCCTACAGTATTCACCGGCCCACGTTCTCTATTCGCTCCGAAGGACGCGCTCCGCAGAAGGATGTTGCTATGCTGTAGCAGCGGAGCTGAAAGGGGATGTTCTACAGCAGTAGAGAAGGTGTCGTAGCGCAGAAAGTGCCCAGAAAGTGCACACACACCCGTATCCTTTTTGATGAACGGACAAAATAATGAAACAATACCGCCATTCCGAAGGCAATTTACTGAGCCTCGGACATCTTGCCTCCTAACGTTCAAAGGTTTTATCCATCACTGCCCAGCGCTGTCGGGGCCAGAGGGCCTTGGCTTGGGCTGCGTTTCTCTCTCCGAGGCGGGGGGTGGGCCGGGTGGAGCCAGCTGCTGTTTGATCGAGGGGGTGGGGCTCGGGGGAAGGAGGAGGGGGCAGGTGAGTGAGTGAGACGGCCTCTGCACCTGTGGAAGGTAGACTCTGGTGCCTGACCATCTGTTTCCCACTCTGGACCTGGTCACTAATGACCAGGGCATTTACGTGTGTGTGTATGTGTGTATGTGCCCATCTCTTTTATCTCTCTCAACCCTCTCTCCGTCTGCTCTCTCTCTCTCTTTCTCCCTCTCTCTCTTTCTCTCTTACACACACGCACACCTATGGTCTACCATTTCACTCTCCATCTCTTCTTCATCCTTAACACGTCAGGCAGTAATTAAATTAAACTAAAATCACAGATGAAAAATGTCTTACTCCTGTGCTTTAATCAGGAGCGTTTTACCTCCAGGTGAGTAACGAGTGGAATATTAATCTGTGCACTGCTGAAGAGTATTATTACTCTATTATATTATTAAGCACTTATGAGTCTCTGTTTATTGGAGAGTCGTTGTGAAGGGCTTAAATTCCCTCTGAGAGAGATAAAATGAGTTCATATTCTTCTCGAAGGGATTGCCCATCATCTCAACTCTGTGATTAATCTAGATTTTGCTGGCATCATCCCTCCTATCATGAACTGCTATTGTTGTCCTTTTTTTAATTACATTGCATTCCCTGGTGGCAGTGGCTGTACATTGTACCTGCAGATGGTCCATTTTGGCTCAGGAGTTGCACACTCTGACACATAAAAACGGAAACTGGTACAATGGCTATCTACTGGCTGTGTGTCTTTCCAAGCATTGTCTGCTTTCTCTTTATCGACAATCAGCTGTAGATAAGTCTGGTGTCGGGGAAGAGAGAAAGGTAGAAAGAGAAAAGCAGAGAGAGAGAGAGAGAGACAGAGAGAGAGGGAGAGTGAGAGAGAGAGAGAGAGAGAGAGAGAGAGAGATGGGGTTCTGTGATGGAGTCAGTGAGGATGAAGATAAATGACACCAGGAGGACTATGTCGCCTGTTTAATAATGCTTATTCATCACTGTCTCAGGCCCTGGCCGTGAACACCACACAGCACAGCCCAAACACACACACACAGCCCAAACACACACACACACACATCCACGCCACACATTGGCTGTTGCGTGTGTGTTGTTTCTACCCAAGCTACCCCCTATTCCCTTACACCATACAAAACATCACCACCCCCACACATAGTCCACAGACAAACAAACACACAACAAATTATTTTAAAAATAAATGATTGTGTTGCCTAAAAATCTATCTTCTGCAGCTGTGCGTGTGTTGTGTGCCTGTAGGTGTGTCTCAGCGTACCTTGTTTGTGAGAGCATCCAGGATGTGTTAACATCAGCTCAGGTGCCTCTCTGTGCCCTACCTATTCTTATTCAGCTCCACATCGTTTCTTAGCGGGGGCTCTGGAAACCTGTGGAGCATGCAAACTATCTCTCATCGTCGTTTGAAAGCACAGCAGCACACACAGCCATAAGCCAAGATGAAAGAAGTTGAGAGGGAGAGAGAGAGAGAGAGAGAAAGAGTGAGGGGAAGAGAGGGAGAGAGAGAGAAATTGAAACTAAATAAAAAGAAAAAACCTCTAGCCTCCAACTGCAATGTGAGGAAAAATCCATTTAATCTGAGCTTTTTCAAGCCTCTCTAATGGAAAATTGAGTCCATAGAGTGTCTAAGATGGATACCCCAAATGAAAAACATGGGACTTCTGACCCTGGGCCAAGGGCTATCCATCCCTACAGACAACAGGAGTCTGGAGCCTGATCTCGATGCAGTTTTTGTGTGGGTCTGTCAGTGATTCACTTAGACAGTTATTGCCACAGTTCTTTCATCAATGTGATTCTGAATGGATTATCGGATTCCTACTTTTCCAGGCGCATGGGTGTGTATTCATGCTACGGTGTTGGTGATTACACATCACATGTCAGACGAATGACATTCAGAGGAGGGGACGCTCTGAAGAGGAGTGTTTTTTGATTTGCAGTGCCTCGAATGGAGTTGGGAAACCATCAGCCAAAACCAACCGCGGGGTGAACATTAGAGTTTGACTGGTGAAACAGCATTTCTCTGTTGGTCAAGCAGCTAATTTGTCAATCCTCCAATTCTCCTAACCCGCTCACCAGCAAAAATGCTTGTAAATTCACGTCAACACCCACACAGATCAAACGTAGCTTGCTTCAGCCGCTCAGTTTGACCAGCAGCCACACTGGAACCCCCGAGGAGCCTGCTCCGTCTACACGTCCAGCTTATCAAGAACCGCAGGAACCACAGCACAATGACCGGGGATTTTTTACCAAGCAAGCGCTTCCATGTCAGCCAGCTACTGGAGCTCCTCCACTGATCCAGGACCAGTCCAGACTGTAGCAGATACACAGAGCCCTGCCAGGGTGTGAGTGTTGTTCACTGGTCTGGGGTCAGCTGTGGACTGTGGTGGATGCATTTGGCGGAGGGATTAGGAAAGTGGCCAATGGGAAACGGAACAGAGGGGGTCCAAATCAATTAGTACCACTGTAGATGTAGGATCGTGACCAGTGTCTGTGATTGGTTGCCTGGACACACACTGTCTCTGGGTGGGGGGTTGGCTGATAGAGGAGACAGTGTGTTCTGGATTAGTATTACACAGTATGAGCAGTGTACTGTGTTAGATACCATGTAGGGGTGCCATACAGTCGGATATCATCTTTTGCACTGATTATTATTCTGTGTCGGTGAGATTTTTATTCCAAGTGATTTTACGAGATGATCTACAGCAATTAACACCTCTGTTATTGGAGAAGTGATTATTTAGTGGTTATTTACATTTACATGTATTCATTTAGCAGACGCTTTTATCCAAAGCGACTTCCAAGAGGTTATGAGTTCAAAACGAGGCTGATGTTGTTTGATTGAAACAAACAAAGCGTGTGTGTACATACATCCTCTCCTCTTCAAATTTACTCACATTTCTACATATTTACTTGGCCTTTCTGCTGTAGGGACACAACCCTTTTTGTAAGGGATTCTCCCCATTTAACCTGGTGCATAAGTGAGACAGTTACAAATGTCGTTCCATTGTTGCTCCTCCAACCTCCTGACAGCCATGCTTCAGAAACAATGAGGGCTCTTGCGAGTTGGACATGACTGCATTAACGACTAATTATCACATCGACTGCCAGCATTCAGCGAAAGCCAAACATTGGACAGTAAAACGCAACAGGCCAATTCCACCGAAGCTGCCATAAAAGAACAGTATTGTGGTTATTTTGTATTGAATTAATATGTTGCTTTGCGTATTTAGTTGTAATAGGCATTGCTGTGGGGTGTCTCTTGAAAGACATCCAGCTTTTCTGTCATGACATGGAGACTCGCCTCTGGTAAAAAAAAATTATGTTTAAGGCGTCGTTCCCATGCTGACTTTATGAGATATACATATTTGCCAAGAAGGGAATTCCACATTGCGGACTGTGGGAAACAAAATAATCTTCAAAGAAGGTTTAAAAACAGGATGTGCCTTGGTTCGCTATTTAGGATTTGTATGCTTTCATGTCTAGCCTAATAAACAAAGTAGCCAAAGAGTGTTGTCTGTTTTCATTTCAGTTTGCTTTCGCCTTTTCTGAACGTGCCCCTACGTAAGACTACAAAATCTCCCAGACTGTCGGATTAAATTACTTGTGAATACAATCCTCAATCTCTTATACACACAGATATGCTGTTGACACTTGTTGACACACATATATAGACAGCTCCCGGACTCAAACAAAACAAAAATTGCAACTGAATTTGAAAAAAATCTGGATTCCGTCCAGTCAGACAGGAAAACCACTCTGCTTCTCACGCCACAGAAAACCAATGTTACGTCAAAAAATGGTCAAATAAATATCCAAAATAAAGGTCTGGAATAAATTGAAGGAGGAGTAGAGTATCTCTTTGCTTCTTTAAGAGGTGTCATGCTCTGCTCTTAGAAAGGGGGTGTACAAGCAACAGGACAGTACTATGGATTTCACAACCAACTCATTCTTCTAGCTTTGACCTTTATCTACAATGCAGTTGAATCCAGTGAGAGTTTATCGATTTCCTTGTCTCATGTCACTTATCTCACCTCTGTAAGACTGCACTGTATATTAACATGGCCGTTGGTCTGAACTTGATTTTTTCCCCGCCGTTTTCCACTGTTGACTGAACGTTACCGGCACTGCAGAGGACGGTTGATGCTGAAAGTACGACAGCACCAGTATGCGCTACGTTTTCCAGGAACGGTTGGACAACGAACACGTCTTGTGATTCACGGTGTCATTGCTGCCGTCGTTCCTCTTTCTCTCCTTCCTCCCTGGATGCTGTTGCTGTTTCCCCCCTGCCTTGGAAGACTAGTTAGCATGCACTAGATGCCGAGGTGGCTCACTGAACGTCAGTCCAAAGGCGTGGGCCCATCTGCCTGCTGCACAACCCTTTTCTAATTTCTGTACGAGATGTCGCAGCAGCTGTCTAAACAGAACCGTCGCCTTCTGTAGTGTGAACGGCTCTAATTTCCCTTTTATAAACCTCCTTGTCTGTCTATTCCCTACAGGGAGAAAAAAAAAGCTGCTTTCGCTCTCATTTGCGCTGCATTCCAGGTGCGTGGTTGTGTGTATGTGTGTGTGTGTGTGTGTGTGTGAGAGAGGGTACCTCAGGTGCATACTGATAAAACAGTCCTCGTCCGAGTTTCTTCCCACCTCGCCACGTCAGTACATCTGTCCACCATGTGACCCCTGACCTGAAATCTCCGCCGTTACAAGAATAGGTTGGAGTTACGAGGCACTCGATCATCTACGTCCTCTTTAAACGGACGAGAATCGCCTCATTGTGTTCTGACAAAGAGGTGAAGAGGTTCAAACCCGGAGGTCAAGTCTGCGCTCGGAAAGAGGGTTATTACATCACGGGTGCTCATCCCCCTCTGTGGGTTCCCAAGTGTCCAGTAGAGGGTCTTTGATCTTAACTAGAGGCCCAGGGAAAGATAGCAGAGGAGGCCGTAACTAGGAGCAGATAGAGGCCTGTGGCCTCTTGCCCACTAGCTAACCCCGAGACCCCTTTATCTGTCTCATGAGAAAATGATAAACTGCCTTGTAAATCTGGAAGGATTCTCAGCTTGGTTGCTCCACAGGAATTGTGGGATGTGATTGGAATCTTACCTTGGTGTGTGGAACGCAGTCTAGATGTTACTGCGTGATAGTTGGGGCATTAGAGTGTTCCTTCTGTTCCCTGCATTGTTTTTTCATACCTTTAACTTTGCACCTGCCAGCTTTCCTTCATTGATTCCTAAATAAAAATATATCCTGGACCCTCGCTAGAACCGGTAGAGGAGTTCATAACTGTGTTCCGCAGGGAGGAGGATCGAGAACAGGAACAGTCATGATAAGGAACGTCTAAATCCCCTCCGTGTTATCCATCTCTGTCCGCAAACACACACGGTCACAGTGAAGTTGCCGGGCAACGACTGAGAAAGGAGATTGCGGATCTCAAGGTCGGGATCAGATGGTGTATCCTCCTGCGCCAGGCTTCCAACCTCAAGGTGGCCGCTGCCAAATCCCCTCCAATCCTCAATAATTCCATCTGATTCCCTCCCCGCCTCTCCTCCCTCCTCAATTTGCCCTCCTCTGTGTGTTTCCTCAACCGGTCACAGCAATACAGCCAAGAGATACGGCGGAGGAACTTTCAACCCCCATAACACGTCGGCCATTTTTTTTTAGGTATCCCTGCGGTGGTGTGAAAGGATTAGCACCCTCCGGGCCGAGGTCGACCCTTTGATTGGTTACGGTTCACGCAAACGCTTGACCTTGCGAGGTCGTTACGCGGCCAGTCTTTGATGCTGTGGTTACACCACGGTGTCTTTAAATTGTGGGGGGGGGGTGAAAACTGTTTGGATGGGTAAGCGTGCAAAATGTGTTGAAACAGAAGTCGAGTTTTGTGTTTGATCCCATCAACTCTAGACCACGGCACCTTGTGTGCATGTGAAGATGAGTGACATTCTGAGTTGTGTTGAGCTATTAATATCTTCTGTTCGTGTTTGGGGGAAGAAATGTCAAAAGACAATCCAAGAGTTGTACCATTGTAAGCACCTTTTATTTTAAAATACTATATTTTAAAAAATTCGGTACTTTTTTTGAAAACGATGCGGCAAATAAATCCCTTTGAGCTAAAAAATAAATAAAACCAAGCTTGTCATTTAACAGGCTACCTCCCAAGTGACCTGTGTGTCCCTACCACACAATGTGGTGGCTGGAAGATGTTAGGAGCCACTTGCTCACCCAGGCTTGTAAAAGGACAGCCTCACACTGCAAGGAGAGCAGTAGCTTGTTAACTTGGATTTCTTGGTGTTCTGTGAAACTTTAAGGATGTTTACTGTTAGTTCCTGAACAAGGGGCTAAAGGTTCAAAAACAAATCCAGCCTTGTAGACAGGTAGGGTAGCTTGGAACTAAAACGGTAAATTGGCTTCCAAAAAAAGGTGTTGCAGTCCTGAGCTTTCCTTGACAATGTTGTATTCCAACCCAGGGTGAAACGATTTACCTTCCTTTGGTGAACATTTTAAAACAAAACTGCTTTCAAGACGAAATTGTAGCAACCAACCATTAATATAAAATATCATTATTATTCATGAAGATCTCCTGTAACGCAAAGCTAACGCTAACGACCGCTCAGCTAGCTTAGCCACTGTTGTAATTTCGAGCACAGCTCCTTCATTTGTCTGCTAGCAGGTAGGCTGCAGACCTCCTGGGCACCAGGCGGAGGGTAAACAAGCTTCAAAGGCCCTGCAGCAGCCCTGGACCTGACCCAGGGTGAGGCATGTCTCATTAGTTACCCACCAGGCAGCGTCTGGAGTAATCAAGCTCACCTCCGTTGACTCCGTGGATGCAGTAGGCACCGTATTCTATTCAAATCTACCACAGAATCGGTGAATACCTGAGTTTCTCTGTAATGGGACACGCCGGGTGCCCAGTGCCGGTCTAACCTTGAGATGAGTTCATGTCCGACATCGCCGGTTGTTTTGGATATTATGTTTTAGTATGCCACATGTTGGAACTAGTCACTGCTTTTGAGTTGGAGGTTTCAGTGGACTTGACGGCATTATCCTCAACATCGTGTTTCTATTTTGTCATCTTGATGGTTGATGGTTACAACATCTGTGTTAAACATTCAGGACAACGTCAAAGTCTTCCCCAAACCCTTTTCACCCTTCATCAACTAACTCATCAGGAACTACCCCCCCCCCCCCCTCCAAATTGAGCACTACTAATTACTCATGAATGATTCAGCACAGGCCATTACAGTTAAGGAAAGACATTCTCAATAACTCAATAACCAAAACACACTTGGTGCCTGGTTGGTCTGTGATGCCCTCCAGAAACCTGAAGGTGTTGTGAATCCCCCTGAGGCTGAGACTGTAGCAAAGCCTATGATTTCCTGAACCTGCTGTGGTCATCCGATGATGGATAGCTGGGCAGCAGATGTTTCAGGAAGCAGGACATTGATAACAGTCCCAACGGAGACCTCTGATTGGACCTTGTCACCTCCCCCCTCTGATCAGCCCATCCATCATTGGCTGAAACAGGAGGCCACTCGCATAATGTCAACGTTGGTGTGTTTGGGGGGTAGTCAGTTGTAATAGATTATTCAAGTCTGGTTAGAAATTCTCCACCTGGAAGATGTTCATCTTTGATGTGTTTGTGGGAAATAATACATACTTTATTAAGTTATGTATTACTGCTAAGATTACCTACAGGATAGACTATCTCAGGAAAGTAATGATGTTTTTGCCTCAACATTTAACACAATTGCCTAAAAGGGAGAAAATAATTTGACTGCATGTGTAAACAACTCGATAAGGAAATTGCTTTGATAAGGAAAGAGAGGCTGGAGATAGCCCAGAAGAAAATGCATTGTTGTTACTGAATTCTAACCCACAGTCCTAGCCTCAGAACCCTGACTATAAGTAGTGAAGGAGCTCAGCTCTGATGGATTTGTGAAACAGTGCAATCGTCCTGAATTTAAATAGGTTCAAGGCCTCGCACACAGATGGCTCCTCGCACTGCCAGATATGCTGTTCAATAGTTCAGAGACCTCGCTCACTCATTTCAATCTTGGCCTTTCTCGTCCTCTCTACCCCCCCCCCCCCCCCATCTCTCTCTTTCTCTCTCACCCTCTTGCTTCGTTTCCATCAACACACCACACACACTCCGACCCCTTGGTTTTCCTCCCTTCCTCCGTCTCTCTCACACTCCCTGTCTTCCTCAACACAAAAGAACATGATAAAGAAACCACACACCTTTTGCACCGGTTACAAAAACTTGCAAGCCTTCATCATCCCGGTTCATTTGTGTTTTCTCCCCCAGTGACTGGGAAGGCCTGGATCACACTATGGAGGAAAGAGAGCGGGAGAGCTCTTGTGCTCAACCAAGTCTAACACCCATGTCTCGATTCAGTCCACATGATGGATCAAGGATACATAGCAAATTAAACAAAATGCCGACCGGTGAAGGCTTCCAGATGCCTCTGGAGAGGCCTGGAAGTGTCAGATGAGTGTGAGGTCCCACTGTAACCAGATGGTAAAAGTGCAAAATGGGTCAGAAAGAGGTGGCCCACATCCATTTAATACGTCCATTGTTTGTCATTTTTCAGGAATAGTGTCACACACTGTAATCGTTTTCAGAAATGTTAATGTGTGTTCAGTGTGGTTTACTGTAGTCCTATAGGACTGCGCTGCATCATGGTGTTAAACTGTCGAAGGGGGGGTTGTACCAAGCATTCCAACGTACGGTAGGCCTACCTGTTACTGCTACTTGTTACAAAAAAGGCAAATAAACCTGACACTTGAAACCAAGGACATGACGGCATTATTCTGGTGCTTTTCTGGTAACTCGACAGTTTATTGTCATGATAACTATTGTTCTTCAGATGACTGCATGGAGCCGTTTCTAATTCATCTCGTCTTTGTCTCACAGCTCGGCGTCTTTCTTCGGTGGTCCGTTCGTTCGCTTGTTTATTGCCTTGCGAGAAGATAAGAAGGGGTAGAAATTCAATCCAAACAAGTTAATTAGCGAAGAGATTGCATCGGCACAAATGAAGCTAATGAAATAAACACTGTCCTAGAAGAAGAGATTAGCAATTAAGCTATTAGACCGGAGAGCAATTTACAGCTTGTTGTTGCTTTTTTAATGCGGTGGAGTAATAAATGTAAGGCTACACATGGCAGTATCTTTTTTATGGCTGTTGTAGTTCTGTAAACCCACAAGGTATTTGCAAAACGCAATTTCTTTATCGTATGACCGTGATTTGTTCCAACCTAGTGTCTTTATTGCGCCTGTCATCAAAAACAGGTCAATAGTGTGAGTGTCATCATTTCAGCAGACACAATCAGTGACACGCTGTTTATATATACAGTACTCTACTTCCTGGAGTGCATTTTCCATCTGAGATATACAGTAGAGTATATGTTTACATTAGTCTGAGTTGTTTGTCTTAAACGGTTGTTCATCCCTGTCATGGTTCCTGTCGAATGTATATACTGTAGTGTACATAAAGATTCCCTTGCTTTTGGAGGTGATTGTGTGTGTGTGTGTGTGTGTGTTTTTTATGCGTCTGCGCTTGATGGTTTGTGGCTGTTCATGTGCTTTTATGAGAGCATGCACACTGTATGTGAGTCAGCGTTCGCTTAGTAAGTGTGTGAGTGTGTGTGTGTGTATGGTTGTGTGTGTGTGTACAGTACGTGTGTGTGTGTGTGTATTGTACATGTGCTGGATCCATCTGGCCATTTCAGCCAGCAGGACTGAAGAATGTAGTCCTGAGGGGTAAATTGCCAGCGTGACCAAACCAACGACACCAAACCTATCTCTTCCCGCTTCGCCAAATCTCCCCCGTGTGTCTCAGTCCGGCCAGGGAAGTAATTAACCCACAGCCCTGTGTGGTGTGTGTGTGGGTGTTCGTGCGTGCGTATGCGTGCGTGTGTGGACATACTGGCACAGAACAAAAGTTCACTGGAAGACCATCTCTCATTTCCCATCCCTAACAATAGTCCGATTGTGGTATTGTCGCTAAGAGACGGATTCAATGGCCTGCAGATTAAGTCAGAGAATCATTAGCTTCATTCAGACACTATTAATTGTTTTCATCGTTGGCAGACAATCTCTAAAGAGGGTTTATCAAGAGAGTGGATTATGTTTCTATCCACAAGGGATGTGTGATGCAATAGAAAGAAGTCTCACAGGGTGATGTATTGCTTTCTCATAAGACCTTTAAACTCCTAAACAAAGATGTTTTAGGGAAAGCAGATCCCTTTCTGCCCGTAATTGTAAGTAATATTCCTTTGAGAGCACTGGATTTGTGACAATATTTTACCACCATGCAGAATGATATCATACTTGCCTATGGGTTTTAATGTCAGTACTGGAAAGCTGACTCAACTTTGCTCGAGCACAGTGAATCACTCAGGAACTATCATCAAATTTCACAGTGTCCCCCAAAAAAAAAAATATCCACCAAAAGCAGTGCCAAGCTTTTTTAAACTTCCACTTCGTTTGAAGAGGTCAAAGTCATCGAGTTCATGCTGTTGAAGCAAATCATCAATGCAGCAAACGTGAGACTCAGCAGGGCTACCCTGAACTTTCCTGATAGCCGCTCTCCCATGTTGGATGCAGTTTATTTTGGAACCTCGGGCCCAGCTGTACTTTGTGATTAATGACACTACTTTATTTTTTGAGCCTTTTTTTATTGATAGGACAGTAGGAGAGAGACAGGAAAAAGCAGAGAGGGAGAGAGAGGGGAATCATGCAGGAAATTGCCCTGGGTCGGATTCAAACCCAGGTCCCTGGGTGAAGACTTTCACTCCAACTACCGGGAAGCCACGCTGGGTTAACCCTAACCCACCTAACCCTAACCCTTACCATAGTCCTGAGCACTGGCTGAAAATAACCAATGAACAGAGACGGCAGTGTCATCAACAACAATGGAAAGATACCTTTCATGTGTCTTATAGACACCCACTGGCCCTTCTCATCTCTTCCATATGTCAGAGAAGGGCTGATGGAGAGGCGTTTTGTCCCATGTGAAATGTAAAATATTCCTAATTAAATATTTGAGAAAGAAAATGCTTTGGAAGTCAGAAAAGGCAGTCAAACAAAGTCATGACAAAGAGTGACATGAAGCATGGATACACGTTTTCTTATCTGTCTGTTATCAGTAACCTTGTTTGACGTGCTTTGTGAGCGTTTCACAGCCGGTGGTTCACTGTAATCTACGCAAACCCCTGCTGACTTGGTGTCCCGTGACACAGTTCATTCAGATCTCTGTTGACAGTCTGGGTTGCCACGGTAACTGTCAATCACAGCCCTAATTCCCATGACAAGAACATTCACTGTGACAGAAGGTCACAAGTTATTAAAGGCACATTGACATTTGTTCGCATTCCCCTCTGAGTGGGAAAAAAGAGAAAGAGAGAGAGAAATCAGTCAAAAATGCATAATCTTGGGGCGCCCCGGTGGTTTATTGTTGGTAAGAGCGCATACCATTAAGCGACTCCCTAAAGCAGGGCCCTGGACTCGAATCCGGCTGAGGCCATTTCCTGCATGTCTTTCCCTCTCGCTCTCTTTCTCTAACCGCTCTCCTGTCCTATCCAGAAATAAATCCGAAAAAAAGCATAATCTCTCTTAAATTATCCAGATTCACAGTACAGTGAGTGTTCCCTCCGTCTGAGTTTACCTCAAGACAAGAGGATATTACGATCAAAAAGTGTTTTAATTGCCGCTCTCTTCTCCCAGATCTCAACATATGGTGGACTGATGCTGTGGTTAATGCAAGCTCCCAGGCGAGCGTCTTCTACTGAACGCTCCGCACACACCGACTAATGAACACGTCTGTGATAGATTACAGGGTGGAGGAATCTCTAGGGAAGTATAAAGAAAGACTTACTTAAATAGGACACACTGTAGCTATCTATCTATCTGTCTGTCTCTACTCCTGTGACTTGCATTGCTTGCCTTGGAATTCCTCCGTGAGGTGACTGGTGACAGGGTGGAAAGTAGCATCAAGAGAAATTGTGAGGTGAATGTTTCGAAATAGGCACAGCGGAGAAGAGGGAGGGGGAATGTAGGCTTTAGCCTACCTCGCTGCTTCGCGTAAAGGGAAAGTATGTGCCGTCAAGGTGTAGCTAGGCCGAGCCTACTGTGTGAGAAATGACAGTGGTGAAATGTACCGCATGATGAAGGCAACCTTTGATATGGTGACAAGTTCGACACGTCTATGATATTACAGCTTTGAACTGATCCACACTCAGAGAACGCTCCATCTCGCTTTTTAGCGAAAACTTAATTTCCCCTAAAAACGAACCTGATGGAGCGTGTGAGTTAGCGCTACGCCCACGTGCATTCGTGTAAACGCTCGTTTTCATTGTTTATGGAAAGATGCCGCCGTCGATTTCAACTTTAGCTCCACGTTGACTCAAAAGGCCAAGCTGTTCCTTTTCCCAGAGTAGAGAACAGTTCAACGACATCTCTGAAGGTTCCATATGGCAACAAAGTGAGCCAACTTATTAACAAGCTAGCTAGCTAGCTGACTCATCAAACTGCCACACGAATCCCTGGGTAAGTGTTGCGACAGTGTTGAGTGTCGGTGTCGAAGCTAATTTGAACTAACAAAGAGGCACTGGGGGGCAGATATGATGAAATCAGTGGTGAGTCACATTAGCTGTTGGTCAGCCATGTTAACAACTCTCTGGCCAAATGGCAGGTCGCCAGTGACAGCAGGCCAAGTCTCATTGTTCACAGTGCATTGTGTCTCATCTCAACGAGTCTGGTCTATGAAACTTGCAATAGCACGTTATTTAACAGTAAATAGGTTGTCAGCCGACTTTTTGGCAATAGTGCCTGTTATTATTTCACAGTACACTTGGGGTAAGATGAGTATACAAACCGTGTGTCCATCACCCACAACACTTTCCATATCCTGACCCATAAACTAATCTCTATCTCTCTCTAATGCTTTCTTGTCAATAACGGAGTATTGATAGTTTTGTCTGGTTACAGTTTGCAACTCCATCAGCACGGCATTCTGTTTCCTGGTATTGTATGCATCACTGGATGGTCATCCTAGCTAGGGCATAGTTATCAAAGGGCCACTTTACAGAGACCCTGTGTGTGTAGTCGTACTGTCGAGATACAGCTCTTTTGAAATGCAAGCAGCATATTGTTCAAGATCCACTGTATGCTTCAGAAAGTTAAATGTGCTCGGTAGGGTATTGTTGGCTATATTATCTCAAAAAAGAACAGGTTAGAGTTCCCCCATTTGTTTATGTTCCTGTCCTCTTCGCATGGTGTTATGACAGCACCCCACTGAGACTAATCCTGAATGACTAATCCCGTTGTAAACCGCCGTGATGTCTCTGTTTGTCTTTCATGACCTAGTTGGGGTTTAAGAAACTGCCGCTGGTTTGTATGTGATATAATGTCGTGAAATTAAAGCCCCAAGTACTTCCATTTACAGCTGTTATTCCAATGTGATGTTGGAGATTCTTTTTTTTTTTTTTTTTTTTGCTACAGAAGTGAAATGTTGCAATGAGAATCAGAAATTACGGTTTATCTCTCACACGCAGAAAACCAACCGACTCTCCATAACGAAGGTCTTGAGGGAGTGACGTTAACCTCCTCAACAGAATCTTAACGTGTGATGCTTTCTGAGACAATTAGCCTACGACATTCTGTCAGTCTGTCGGTTATGTCCGTTCGGACAAACCAACACTAAGTAGCACTCTCAAATGATCTAGCCGGAAATAATTGTAATTTATGTCGACAGAATGTCGGACTCATCAAGACGCGAGGCCTTCTCTCCCCTGCCACCCTATACCCTTGCACCCTATCATCTTACCCACTCGCCTGCCAGAATTGGATAACGGGCATATTTTGTTGAGACCCCTAATGACATATGTTTGTTTCCTAACCATTCAACAGAGTAATGAATTTAATAACTGCCCACCTCCTTCCTTATGGGCGGTGGAAGAACCTTGGTAATGAAGGTTTATGGGACGCACGAAACACCCTAGCGCTCGTTCCATTGTCATTACGGAGGCTTTCACAAGCTGTTAGCACGCCCTCCGTCAAGCTAGGATATCTCTCCGACAGGAGAACAGCACCTCAGGTAGTAAGCCCACGGAAAAAGGGAGGGCCAAATAGAGGGAAGTGTGTTCATTTTATTTAATGAAAGAAAACGTGCAGGAAATACAGCTAACATTGTATCAGCTATTTCCGTAGGCTGTTTAGTTTAAAGGATATTTAAAAGTTGTGGCTTTTCAAACGCTATATTTAGTAGATCATATTTCCTGGGTTGTGAAACCTGTCATGAATATTGTGTGCAGTGAGATGAGGAAGTAGGTACTAGGTGGTGTTGATGCTGCTCTTGTGAGGAGGATAAGTGAGCTACTGACTTTGCCATTCTCATTGCCATTTTACTGCTGCTGGGTGGATTGCTTTTTGTGATTTTGCCATGTTGCCTCTCAACTCAAGGGGTTTGAACAACAAACCGTTTCATCTTTGTAGAAAAAAAAAACTGTTTTCAACTGAGTAAATTCTCCCTAGAAGAGGTTTTGGTGTTAAGTGAACTGTACCGATGTTTGTCTTTTGGTCGCTATATTGCAGTCTTTGTGTGTGTGTGTGTTTGAGTCTACTAATTAAATATCTGTGGACCAGTGAATAAAAGGATTAGCCTAGCTGTTAACTTTAAAACAACAACAAACCAACCAAAACATTAACTGATTCCCAAAAAAGCTCAATATTCCATATCAGTGCAGAGCACTTCCCACAAAAACAATATTTGAAAAACATCCCTGGGAAAAAAGAAAAAAAAATGTCAGTTTCGCTGTTTCAGCCATATTGGATGATAGCACTCAACACCTGAGCACAACTTTCCCAGTGCTCAATACTAGGAGCTACTGGCACACTCTGTTACTTCTGGAAAAGCGCTGGAATTGAATTAGCCCAAGGTGGCTTAAGCATGTTCGTCTCTGTGAACCTGTTAACAGAGAGTGAGTGCATCATCCTTCACAATCACCGGGCTGTGTGATGATCCTGGGAGATGGGACTGCCTCCCTCAGCTGTGAAACGATTGGCTGGCGTGTCAGACTTCTCTAAACGTGCAGCTGGAAGAACCAGCAGGTTGGGGAGCGTAGGACGTAACATCTCTAGAGCTGGTGTTGGATTTTTGTGTGTCTTTGTGTGTGTCCGGAGTTGGAGGGTTGGTGAGTTTCTTTTTAGGGTTTGTTTCATTACTGGGGTGGTCTAGAAGAATGGAAAGTCACCTTGAATGTGTTTTTTTTTTTTTCTCCAGCAAGTTTGCTTTCGAGGTTCCAGGAGTACTTAACAAGCCGATGAAACTCACCCCAGAGTGTTGAAGTGCTGAGAGTTAGTTCCATTTCCTCCAGGCAGTTTGACCCTGTACTATGTATAGAGCATTGTGTAAACCACCCCGACAAGCTGGCACTTAGCCCCCAAAAGCGACTGTCCAGATAACCCACACAGGCAGTGTGAGAAGGGGTATTTTTATCTGGGTCTTGGGGAACCGAGTGTTAGTCTTGGTTGGAGGAAGCTTCCATGCCGTTGATGACAATGTTATCACCGACCACTGCAGGAAGCCATGTATCTCTTGTTCCACTGGTAAACAGGTTTGCTACTGGTCACTGCTGTATAACTGTTTACCTTTAAAAGGGCGGCCTGAACTTAAATAAGGCGTCCACAGAAAAAGACGGTTTAGGATTAACGCCTTCTTTGCAGATTGAAAAAAAAGAATTGTGAAAAGATTGAATTACTTTTTGTGTCAGAAGTAACTGAAAAACGGAATTATAATATCTTTGTGTGTTTGCAAAAGTACATTAGTATATTAATTTGACCGTTTTTGTCTATTTTTACAGTTTACCTTTGCCATTAGGAGTTCCACAACATCTTCTCTGTTGAGAAGAGGAACAGTTTTCTAATGAATACCGAGAGCAGTACAAGATAACATATAGAGATAACGTGAACACAGAAACATTCATTCATCACGACTCACACGCCTAGCTCCAGCAGCCGTCAGAGCAGACAGAACTAGTGTCTCTGTGTCATATTGATAAATCTATCACCCGCTGGCCCAGGCCCCAGGGACCCTGCAGCGCGTGCATAGTTGGAGCATATTGTCAGCCCAGTTTGACACCACAACTTGGATCCTAATCCTTTTCTTCACACCACCCATGGTCAACTTTAATTAATACCATGGCCTGAGGACCTGGCTAGGCCAGAATTTCCCCTTTTTCTCCCAATCTGGAAGATGCATTTTTTTTGTGTTTTCACACAGTTTCTCAGACATTCTTGAATCCTATTTCACGACAGGAAAGTCCACTGAAAGTGCCTAGATTCAGCTTTAATCAAATTCAACAAACCTCCTTTGAATGTTTTCAGATTTTAAATCCTCTGAATATTCCTCCAGTGGCAGTTCAGTTATCTAACAGTTCAGTTAGCTAACAGGCCATGGCTCAGCAGGCTTGGCATCTAGGCTTGCCAGCTGTCAATAAACAGTCACGAAAAAACATCTTTCACAACTACAATTAGTGAAATGCTAAAACCCGATTTTCGATGACCACGAGGCCTGCAAGGAGGTTCCGAAAATTGCTGATAGGAGCCTGCCTCAGTTAACGCCTGATAAGGACATTTGCACGTCTTTCATCTGAGGCAGTCCAGACATCTTCCTGGTTCAATAAAGAAAACACAGGAAGTGAAGGATTCGGAGTAGTTGCCTGTGAAACAATAAGGAGGGAGTAAATCAGCCAGGCGCTGACGGCAGCTCCATGGGAAACCGCTTGGCCTGTCTGATCTCTAATCATGCGTGCATCATACATGCATCGTACAACATGCCTGCGTCTGTACGGTACACGCCAGACGTATGTCGGTCTTATCAGTGAAACAAAACGTTACGATACGTAACTCATGTCACTCTTGTCTGTTTGCATACTTCACTGGCGACCGTAGGCGGTGACGTGAAACCAGATGTGTGTAGAGGAACCATCGAGGGTAAATTATGGAGGTGCGACAGAGAGAACAAACGCCAGAGAAAAAAAAAATATAGTGAGTTGCCATGGAAACAAAGGTGTGTACACACTGACCCCCCCCCCTCCCCCACCCACCTGCCCCCCCCCCCTCAGTGTTACAGAAACCAGGTAACAAAAGAATGTGAAGTGGTAGAACTGCTACCCCCATTTACACAACGCTGCTTGTACATGGATGTTGCTGACACACAAAGGTGCTTTACATTTGCACAATAGCCTATTGAACCCCCCCCCCCCCCCCCCGGCCCCTCATAAATACATACATTTGTAACATGGTATTCCCTGCTCTCGTCTGCTCCCAACCATAATGTTGTCCGATAAGATAAGGTAACACTTCATTAATCTGCTGGGAGTGTATTTGGTTGTTAGGGGAGCAGAGAAACAGGCGAAAGATGGAGAAAATAAGTTAACGAATGAGGGGGGGGGGGAAGCGTTCTTTTTGGGAAAGACTCTACCACCACGACACCCAACTCCATCGTATTCCCAGTACCGTGAACACGTCAACACAACACCGACGACCCCTGGCTATTTTCGCTCCCCCAAAACAGACGTATAAATTAGTCAGTGTTCTTCTGAGCTGTTCTCCGATACCGCAGGAGAGAGAGAGTCTCAGGGGACGGAGGCAGAGGTTGTGGTGGACATCATCAGACACCTGACGGAGGTCAGTCCTGCTCAGGGAAATGTATGACGCTCGCAAACACCAAAAAGCAGAGTTGCCCCCAGGCTTTTACCATCTAAGACTTTTGAGTTGCGATTTGATCCCTGCAACTTATCCTGCCGAGGGGACCCACAAGGTTTAAACTACCTAAGTATTGTCAGGAAGACTTGGACCAGAACAACCAATTTCTTATTCTTGTGTTTCTCAATGCACCTTTTTTGCGGATCGAGCAGCCGCCATAAACGGAAGATTGGCTGGATATCCTGCTTGGATGTAATGTATTCTCATTGAATTCATACATTTTCATGCGATATTCCTTTTTAACTCACAAACGTTCTTTCCCTACTGCTGTCGGTTTGAAAGAAGTATTATATAGAGGTTCTGGTATTCTACAGCCTGTGGGCTATATTACACAGGGTCATCCATATCATTAAAACTAAATTACTAAAACAACACAGCCTACTAATTAGAATTTTGCATTAATAGATAATGTGCTTGCGTTTCATGAAGCTTGCCGTTTAATTGTTCTGTATAATGTTGCTAAAGATTCTGTAATGAGAGACAGGGAGAGAGAGAAATTACATATAAAAGGCTGTATTGAGCGTCATAATGTGCAATATAATTGCAATGTCTTGAAATGAAAAAAGGATTCCTTTGGAAGCCAGATCACATATTCAGTCACGGTCCGCACGCCACGCCGACGCCTTCTCTCATCTCCACACAAAGACGTTTCTTCCCTAACAAGCGAACAGCGCGGCCTGTTTGGTCGCTTGGTCATCAGACTGCCAACAGAGCATCGCAGCACGTGTCACATTCCGTGCTCGGCCTTCTGGGTAGAAGAGTTCTCAGCCCCTCGCCTGTCCGCCCACTGAGAAGCTCAGATTCGTGTCCGCGCTCCACCGCTGCGTCTGTGAGGTCACAGACTTGTCACAATCTGTTGGCCGACGTTCCGAGGGGCAGAAACAGACGGCAGAGAGGCTTGTGTCATCTGGTCGTGTGGCAGTTTAGGGGAAAATCTTCTACTCTCTTCACTCTGCCGGGGCGGGGTTAGATGAACCGAGCCAACCCAAGCTGGCCATGCCTGGTCAGGCCCTGGCAAGGACGGGAGCACTGAACGACGCCGAGAGCGGCTCCCGTGCCAAACCCAGGAGAGAGCGATTGGTCCGGGGGGGAATTAAAACCAGGCACGCCGTTGTTGATGTGTTTGAGATGGAGGTGTTTCTGGAGAAGAACTGGCCTTCTCCATTAGCGCGCGCTGTGTGGCCCCGCGGGAGCCGAGGTCGTTGTGATGCGAAAAGGATAAAAATTGGCGGACGAACATCAGCGGAGAGCACAGCCGAGCGTAAAACTAAGCGGGTGTTCCCACGTCTTCATCAGTTCAGCCAGCAACCAACCGGTTCACTCTGCTCTTGCTTCAGTTTTTTAATAGACACACGCTACCCTCAAACTGAATAGTCCAATCTCCATTGACTCTAGGGCCTGATCTGAGCTCTTGTGTGTAGAGGAAGGGGTTAAGGGCACTGAAGAGAACACCCCCCCCCCCTCCTCACACACCCCCCCCCCCTCCTCACACCCCCCCCCCTCCTCACCCCCCCCCCTCCTCACCCCCCCCCCCCCCCACCACCCTTTCCGCCACAGGAGGTGATTAAAACAGATGGACTGGATGACTAGATTGGCGGAGGAGTGGAAGGAGGGGGGTGAGGTGATGATGGCGTATGAGGATCACAATAATGGCACTACATTATGCATCCTGGGGGGTGAGGTGGGGGGGGGGGGCGGAGGGTTGGGGTTAGGGTTAGGGGCCAGGGGGGTGGCGGGCGGGCGGGCGGGCGGGCGGAGCACCAGCGACTCTTCGCTACCTCCCCGGGTGTCGAGAGCAGCGCACTCGGTGGGCCTGTTGCCATGGCAGCGGCGGAGGAGGGGGGAGTGGGGGAGAGGGGGGGGGGGGCTGTGCGCTCATTTGCAAATATTACCCGTGGCCCTCTGAGAGCGGGGCAGGATTTTTGACACACCAGACAAAAGACTGGCGCTGTATACTGAGGGGCTGCTGGCGATGAGATGCTATGAAGGACGGGGAGGCTACCATGCCAACGCTCTGGTTGAAAGCCATCGGGATGCGCCGCGTGTTTGGAAGCACAGTGGTTTCCTACTGGTCGGACCTGCGTGTGTGTGTGTTGTGCGCTTTTGTTTCTCCACACGATAATGTCTGTCTGGATGACGAGACATTCCTGCTCACAAGCTCCGCGAATATCATTTCTCATTCCGGCTGACAGGTTTTGTTTTCGGTTGCTTTCAGTACCGAATGAGAATAACGAACTTGACAAACTGTTGAGGTCAAAGTAAAAGTTTTAGTGCGTGTGGACGGTGGCGAGGGTGTGGTGTTTGGAGAGGGGCTCTTGCGCATGGATATGGATGGATGTATGGAGTACCAAACGGCCAATATACCAGTCATCCAGATGAGAGAGGGAGAAAGAGAGAGAGACGGTGAACTAATGAAAACTCCAAAGGTAGTGGCATGACATTTTAAGATGTGTGGATGAGGGTTCCGTGACATTTAAAGAAAAGCCCTGAAGACAGATTGTGAGGTGAGGACTGAAAGAGTCTGGTTGATATTACAGAACGAGAAGTAGAAAGCTGTTGCTCCGTGACCTACGAAGGAAGGCCTGACAGCCGATTGTCCACAATGTTGTTGGACGGATTTAGACAACAACTGGGAGGGAATGCTACGTTTCACCTTGTTCTCGCACAGATCATTTTCAATTCTCTCAGAAGATTTTCTTTGTTTTGTCAAAATATATTGACCACAGCAGGCTTAGCATTGTGTGGAAATATTTTTACTTTTCTACTCTCTTTACTTTCTTGCCTACTTTCTAGTGTCAGACAATGCTGTGATGGAGGGAGAGAAGGAGGGATAGATAGATGGATGAAAGTAAGCAAAAGAAAGAAAGCAACAAAAAAAAAGGGGCAATATTTTAAAGCCGGCCTCAAAGCACTACTCTCCATACTTGCCCACAAAAGAGGAAAGGAATGGAAGAAAGAGGAAAGGAATGGATGGAAGGATTCATTTGGGAGGGACCCAGACATAACTTTAGCCGAACATCAGAGGTGTGTCATGGAGAGATTATCCCAAGCATGCTATGGGGAGAAGCGTAAGCCTTCGGGGGACTGAGCACCAGGGGGTTTTGCACCTTTGAAGTTGTTCCCAAACGAGCAGCCTGCATCACCCATGTTCAGATAATCACGTAACATCCGTGTGATGAGACTCGTCTGAGGGGATACACATGACAGATGTTTTTCCTAATCCCTTTGTGCGTTTTCACCAGGGTGTCATTCTGGGTTCACGTAAGACGCTTGACAGATACTCGTTCACTGCCCTGGCCTACACTTGTTGTTTTGGGGCTGAAATGGGAACCAGCCGTGATAATGAAGTCATGTGAAATGCCATGTAAAAGGTTTTAATTTAGCAAATGCTTTTATGCGAAGTGGTGGACAGAGGTGGGGGAGGTGGGCGGGGGGTGAGGGGAGGGGGAGCGGGGGTAAGGAGGGATGGGCGGAGGGTGAGGGGAGGTGAAGCGGGGGTAAGGAGGGGTGGGCGGGGGGTGAGGGGAGGGGAGGTGGAGCGGGGCTAAGGAGGGGTGGGCGGGGGGTGAGGGGAGATGAAGCGGGGGTAAGGAGGGGTGGGCGGGGGGTGAGGGGAGGTGAGGTGGAGCAGGGGTAAGGAGGGGTGGGCGGGGGGTGAGGGGAGATGAAGCGGGGGTAAGGAGGGGTGGGCGGGGGGTGAGGGGAGGTGAGGTGGAGCAGGGGTAAGGAGGGGTGGGCGTGGGGTGAGGGGAGGTGAGGTGGAGCAGGGGTAAGGAGGGATGGGCGAGGGGTGAGGGGAGGTGAGGTGGAGCAGGGGTAAGGAGGGATGGGCGGGGGGTGAGGGGAGGTGAGGTGGAGGGGGCTTGAGCCTGGGATCCTTCTGATCTACTGTCTAACGCTGAACCATCTCCATCCTCACTGACAGACATTGTGAAACAATTTTGGGGTGTTGAGGACAGTTAACGTCTTCTGTTGTCATGGTTCAAGATCCAGGGCCGAGGATGTCTTTGGGGTTACATCAGCCCGACTTCAGTAGCAATTACACCCAGCAGTTTGTCTTCATTCTCCGCCCACATCGAAATGGAGGGAATGATGGGAGATGGCGAGCAATAACTTGTTTCTCCGTCTCCGTCCTCTTTCCGTGTCCCTGATGGACGGCTGATAACGCGCTGCAGACGGAGCGTCCTCACCTCTGGGGTGTAGAGTCTCGCTTTTATTGTGTCATAAGTCATGTCTGCCTTGTGGAGTGAAACGGCAAAGACACGCTTTAACCCGGCTCCCAGACTTCAATATAGATCTACTCAGTCACTCACACACAGTCACACACACACGTGGACACTCTCTAAATGAATTGACACTTTTCCCTGTTTGCCCAGAGAGAGAGAGTCAGGGACATGGAAGAGTTCATGCTCTGCTGGGGTTGCATTCTGTATGGGTGGAGAAGAGGAGGAGGAGAGGGAGGAGGGAAGGGAACGGTGAGGGGAGGAGAAGGGAGGGAGGAGGGGAGGGAGAGAGGAGGAGAGGGGAGGGTGAGAGGAGGAGAGGGGAGGGTGAGAGGAGGAGAGGGGAGGGGAGTGATGGAAAGAGAGCCTTCTCAATCCTATCACAGGAGCCCCGTAAACCCATTTCAAGGTCCCCTGGACTCAGAACCCCACAAGCTGTCATGTGCTGCGGTATGGTCCGGTGGGCTTGTGTTGACTGGAGCCACAGCCAGATGACACACAGACAGGCTGACACAGGAGATAACTGACACACCACACACACACACACAGGCACACAGGCACACACAGACACACACAAACAAGGAAAGACGTATACACCTGCTAGATACAAGCTTGGTAACACATCCACAAACCAACACGCAGACAGAACACTCATACTGTTCAACACACATACGTTTCTTTCGCCAAGCACCCTCTTCCAATTCTTTCACAGAAAAACCAGGGGGTTTGGTTGATCAAGCAACGACTGATACAGCCACCACAGTTGTAATCCCTCGCATTTACATTTGAAGGAACTCTACTGAGTTCTCTCAGTACTCCACAGTACAAATAACACCTGGTTGTTACCACGACTTTGAGCAAAAAGGCTGCTTGTGTGTGAACTGCTGTGGGTTTTTAGACCCTGCAGAGGAACATCAATAGGATTACCTCAGGTTTACCATCCCAGTTTCCCCCGGGACGCCATTACCACTGAGCCTTCCCACAACACATCCATTTCTAATTACCATTCACCATATCCTGGATCATCGGCGTTCGGTGGAGGGGGGAGTGGCACATACATATACATTCATGTTAATGAATCGAAATGAAATTAGCCCACAGCTTTAGACGGTTTGAATGCTGGATCAGCAGTTGGGCGGGGCGGTGGAATGCTTAGACCACAGTTGCCCACGGTGACATGGCTCTGAAGGATTCAGGCCTCTAGAGGGATGTTTTGTGTGTGTGCGTTTGTGATGGAGAAGTGGGGCTGATAGGGTTAAGAAAAGGAGAAACGTGATCTTTGCTGCAAGGTTTGTGGTAAAAAATCTCAAGTGGTCAGGCTTCCTGAAGAACTAGCCTACTGTACACTACAGGTAATCTAATGGTCAGATATCTGATGATGAGAAGGCATTGAGAGGTTCGGTTATCCTATATTGACCCCCCCCCCCCCCACACACACACACACACACACACACACACACACACACACACACACACAAAGACTTGATTGTCCCTTAAAGATTTACCATTTCCAACAACCTTTCCAGTTGAAGCTATATGTCTACACCATATATATGTCTACATATTGAACAATCCCCTGGACCAGCCAGAAAGCCTTTATTTTCTCTTTCCTGTAATCTACCATCACTCTTCAACAAGATGATTTTGCCCTTATAAGTTGATGAAAAATACACTCCCTCAGGGACGAAATTACATGTTGTGTGTTCAGATGAAGAAAGGTAATATGATCTGATTATCGAGCATATACACCGAACCTGCAAGTGCTAGATCTCAAATGAACGTTAATCGCCGCTCTATTGGATTTCCCTCAAATGCGCGCCATTAATCCTCTCGTGCAATCTTTTGTGATGAAACAACGGAGCTCTATCCGCATTAAATTAACTCCCGTTTTGAACTTGCGTATCGAGTGCCGGGATCGAGAGAAATTACACCCGACTACAGCGAGTGTTTAATAGACCTGGGAGAGCCAATTAAAGCTGAGAACCTTTTCATTACTTTTCCTTCTCATGTCCACTATTACTTTAGTCTTATTAAGGGCACTTCTCTGGAGCCTGCGATAGCTTGGGTTTAGTCGAACCTTTCTAGCCCTGAGAATGATTCAGCTTAGTTTGGCCTGAGAGGATGGAGGGAGAGAGAAAGGGAGAGAGACTGAGATAGACAGGGAGAGAGTGGGAGAAGTCAGAGGGATTTGATGAGAGAAAGAAGTGAGAGAAAATAAAGAGTTTGTAGAGAAGAACGACCTGTATTTGGCTTGTTGCCTAGCCAACAGTGATTTAACTTGCCTCAGGTTATGTTCAGAGTGAAAAAAGATCACAGGATGCATCCAAACCTTCACTTAATAATAACCTCCCCATTAGCCTTCTCAAAGAGTCACGGACTTTAGGGCAAAACAGTCATGTGAAAAATAATGGCAAAATATCTGAATTTACACTTCAGGCTATGCTTCTGTTGTTTAGTCTCTGCCATTAGTCCTGGTACATCCCATAATGTACCAAACTTGTTGTCAGGGTGATGTAATGTTTTTGTTTACAGATTCTGTGGATGAGCAATGACTTCCTATCATCTGGCTTGACAATTATTCACACAGTGCCCAGGAGAGCAAATCATGTGTTCTCTCACTCAGGGGTAGGCACGACCCTCCCACCCTCCCTCCCTCCCTCCCTCCCTCCCTCCCTCCCTCCCTCCCTCCCTCCCTCCCTCCCTCCCTCCCTCCCTCCCTCCCTCCCTCCCTCCCTCCCTCCCTCCCTCCCTCCCTCCCATTCCATACCTCTATCCATCTCTCTCTCTCTCTCTCTCTCTCTCTCTCTCTCTCTCTCTCTCTTCTTTCTCTCTCTCTCTCTCTCTCTCTCTCTCTCTCTCTCTCTCTCTCTCTCTCTCTCTCTCTCTCTCTCTCTCTCTCTCTCTCTCTCTCTCTCTCTCTCTCTCTCTCTCTCGCTCTCTCTCTCTGTATCGCTTAGGTTGGGGAGGCTTATAGGATAACAACAGATCATGTTAAACTTTAGACAGTAGCCTTTTCGGGTATAGTACAGGACTGCAAGAGGCTAAAATCCCGGGTAAGATTCAACAGGCCTGAACACAAGAGTCAACATCACTCCTGTTCTCAGAACTGTAGATGGCCGATACAAAACGAATCTAGGCCTACTGTTTCAAATCTCGATATGTAACTGATCTGCCCGCTGCTATTTTAAAACACCGCGAGTCTTCAGCCTGTCCTAAGGGTGGGTTTGGGGAGGGAAGTTCGCCCCCTTGTTCGGGCGTACTGGGCCAGATGTGCGGGGAAGGGGGTCAGAAAAAAGGCTGGCAAGCGCATTGGAGCGAATTGTTAAATATGCAATCGCTCCGTCTTGCGTATTTCGCGGCACCCCCTAATCAAAAATGTGACAGGCGTCAAGAGTAATTGATGCATAGCTAATGACTGTGTGATTAATAGCCTTGCTTCGCACTCAGGCGGTGCTTAGGCTGCGGCTGATGCAAAGACGGGGGGAGCAAGTGAAACCGAGGACCCCTCCCAGTATTCGCGAATGGTTCGAGGTCGTTGAACATCACCCGTCGCCGTTGATGTAAAAACCATCTAATTAGAGGAAAAGGCTGGGAGCCGGTGTTTGATAAGTGGCTGGGTGTTAATTAAGTTTGTCCAGGCAGACGGAGGTTCGCTCCTAGGATTAGAAGTGTGAAGGACGAGTGGGATTTGTTGTTGCGCGGTAGTCTGCGAGCAGCACTCCCCATTGGCTGAAGGGCTTCCATGGCGACCGTGTAGACTTGAACTTGCCCGCTGATTGGAGTACAGAAGGGAAAGGTGAGGTGAAATGGGTTCAGGGTGTTTTAAAGAAATGCTGGTGTGTTGATAATTAATATAAACATTGTTAGATAGTGTGAACAGTTCATGTTACTAGTTGGTTATTGAATTGCGGTTCTACGCTCTGTGACTATAAAAAAAAGTTATAATGAAACAACTTACTGAAATGTCAAAAAGATAATGACATTAAAAACAACTAGATACTTTAAAATATACAAGCATTATCTCGCATATTTTCTTTGTCCTTCAACAACCAAATCAACAATGTGTCATATTAAGGACAGAATCAGGTATTGTGTTCGCTGGGGTATTTAGAGCCAAGATGGCCGACATGTGATCCCCAGTGTCAGTTAATGCCCATGATGGAGGCAGCATTACATCAGGCCATTATCCCCCATTGTGTGCTTGCATCAGACAGAACATCCAGGGAGACCACAGAGGCATTGCCCTCCCCCCTTCTCCCCGAAGAAGGCCTTGGAGAATTGACAACACCGTAATATTAGCCGCCGAAAGGACACCTGGAGGAGAAAACCGTTTGGCACAGAATGGTGTGGATTGCGAAACCTTTAGCTTTGTCTACTGTGAGTGAGACCGAGAGGATGGAGGAACATATGTAGTGTTCTTAAAAAAAACATTTGTTATTGTCCTTGCATCCTGACATGTTGAAGAGGCTATTCTGTCAGTATCAAGTCATCATTTTCACCTGCACACTGTGTCTGGTCAACAGTTCAAATAAAGTGTGTGTGCGTGTGAGTGAGAGAGTGAGTGTCTGTGGAAAGAAAGGCCACATTTGATTATCTATTTTCTTCTCTGCCTGGCTGTTAGTTGCTCCAGTGTGTTGTGTGTTGCTGGCCTGGGTCATCTTTGTCTGTCACACATCCCACACACACACACACACACATCACACACACCCACCCTCCGTCTGCTCTCTTGCTGTTGCTATCATCTGCCAGTGCTAACACACACCAGTTCAGCCCTCAGGGAGCATCTGTCAGACAGGCCCTTTCACTCAACCTCCTCACCCAGCACACTGCCTGACCTGTCTCTCTCTCTCTCTCTCTCTCTCTCTCTCTCTCTCTCTCTCTCTCTCTCTCTCTCTCTCTCTCTCTCTCTCTCTCTCTGCCCTCTCTCTCTCTCTCTCTCTGCCCTCTCTCTCTCTCTCTCTCTCTGCCCTCTCTCTCTTTGTCGTGTCTCTCTGCACTCTCTCTCCCCCACCCACCCCTCACCTCTCTCTTGCTCCCCTTTTCACCTATGTGTCTATCCAGGCTTGTCAGTTTAAATGATTATGTCCAGCCTCTGTCTGTCTGTGTCAGTCAGGACCCTGTCATCTATCACATCCCCTTCGCCCGCTCATTCTCCCGTCAGTCTAACCCTGACGTCTAAGTGAAGAAATATCACCCAAATACATAAATGCACGTCCTCCTTCTCTAGAGGAAATGAATTATCTCTCAAAGGGAACTCATGCCATGCGTGCGATGGGCCGCAAGGGAATTTCAAGGAAATCCACTTTTCTATCAAAATCTCCATTCGTTTTCTCGCAATGATACAGTTTCTCAATAACTCGGATTCAAGGCATGTAAAATCAATTGAAAAACCATCTTCTCGAAGGGGTTGAAATAAAAGACGTCGTCCTTATCAAATACTGATGTCCAGCATGTGTCTTTTCTGCCATCATTTGTTCTGATGGAATGGCTTTCACTGACCGCTGATCCATAAATCCTGCACCAGCTGAGCTTCAGGTATCCACGCACCCTTCACACACGCACGCACACACGTGCTCACTCACACACGTATAGACAGACACACTTACGCACCGAGTTACACCGACAGGCACACACACACAGTTACACAGACAGGCACACATATTACACACATACGCAAATGTTTGCAGTGATAATGAACTCAGGGGCTCTGTTACCAAGCCAAGCCGTCTCCTAGAGATGGTTCTCTACAGCTGTGACCACCAATGACGATGTGGTAATGATGACTGTTTTAAGTATTCCTTTATGATAGTCAGTGACTATCATAAAGGAATACTTAGAACAGTCATCATTATGACTATTAGTCACTGAGGTACCTGTGTGTTGTATAAGCCTGCTGAATGTTTAATCACAGCCACACCACAAAGTTCTCTCTCTCTCTCTCTTTCTCTCTCTCTCTCTCTCTCTCTCTCTCTCTCTCTCTCTCTCTCTCTCTCTCTCAGACCACTTGAACATCCCTGAAACTGAAAACAGTTGGAATATGTATGGTAATTAGAGTACGGACGAAAACAATTGTTTTCACTGTTCTGTTCTTCCTTGACAAAGCTCTAAGGTGAGCTAGCATGTTTACTGCAGTACCTTGAGCCACACATCCCTAAACACGTTCTCGAGGGCTGCGGTTGGAGTGGGTACCATGCGGTCCTGGGTGCAGGTTCAGTCTGAGTCCAGCGCTGGTCTAGATCCTGGGTTTACCTGAGGGAGAGGGAACAGGATGAGTTGAGAGTCTCGCCTGCGCCATCACACCAAGTGGCTGGATGTGATCTATGGGAAGATAAGAGAGCTATATTTAAATAGGTGTGATACCATCAACACTCTCCTATAGCTGGTATAATCATCCTCTGGTTTCCAGCTCACGGGACGTGCTGTGCAATAAACGAACACGCTAGCGTATATATGCCTTTAAGTGTTTCAGCACTCCTGTGACATTTACTTGACATTTATATCCACTTTCATTTTGTTTACATACATGAAGGAGATTAGTTACATGCAGAAACCTTACCCTATCAAAATTCACGGGGTTATTTTCAGGGTTAAATTCACATTGACGTCTCACTGCGTGTTTATATAGCCTACGTTGTAGCTGCTCCTTCCTGTTAGCTTCCTGAACAATTTGCTTTGATATCCTGTCTTTTAGACAATTTTAACTAAATGTTTCCTTTTAGTTCACCAACCTGACAGGATACATCCATTAGCAGTTGAGTTATGACAGTGACAAGACAGCTGCAAATAGGAGGCCTGTCGCTGGGTCAAAATAGCCTGGTGACTGTTGTGTCTGCTGCAAGCAAGACGACTGGAAATTACTCCTTTTTGACTGGCAGACGACAAACTGTGCAGACTTCCTAAGACCTTGTAACCTTCGAAGTGCCTAAATGATTTACGTTATTAATTTTAATTTAATAACTAATGTTATTTAATATTAATATGACAATACAAAGGTCTACACTGGCACAGTGTTTCACAGCCGTGTTGTCAGGATCTACTTTCCTTAGCTTTTGTGTTTATAACGACAATCTTGTCGACCACACTGGATACATCCAATAAATTAGCTGAACGCCGCGCTAATCAGGTTAGCGATACCCACAGACGTCTGGTAAACACATCAACTGGAACCATGCAAATGAACCCTGGCAAATGGACGGCTAATTACGATTTAGACTAATTGACTAGTAGCCTAAGGGGGAAGGGGTATTGTGTCTGGGTGTGTGGTTTTGTGTGTGTGTGTGTGTGTGTGTGTGTGTGTGTGTGTGTGTGTGTGTGTGTGTGTGTGTGTGTGTGTGTGTGTGTGTGTGTGTGTGTGTGTGTGTGTGTGTGTGTAAGGGGGGTTCAGAGTGTGACAACCTAACATTAGAAGTCACCTGTTGATGCGGAACCGTCAAAGTTACGACGTTGCCGTGGCAACTGGAGTTGTCGCATCGTTTTGCTTTTCTGAGCGATAATGCGGCTGTGCTAGCAGGGTAGCGGGTGTTCGTGTTGTGTGTGGGGAGGATTGGACGGTTTTCCGAGGTGGTATATAGCGGCGCAGAGGGTGTCACGGATTAGTGCCTCGCTTGAATAGTGAACAGCGCAGGCATGCTGATATTCCCCTGTTGGAAACCCCTCATATATTTCTGAGCAGTTACCTAGGAAACCGGGGAGAGCGAGAGTGTGCCCCTAATGTCATGTGGACTATGAGACAGATTCGTACAGGGGGATTGTACATGGACATATCTAGTTCACTGTTGGAGAATTATTACCGACTGAAGTGTGGATTTAATTAAGACACTTCAGTTGTGCTTTTGCTATGGTTGTGATAAGAAAAAGATTTATAACGTAGGCTAAGCCCAGGCTAAAAGCGAAACCTCAGGGACCATTGTAAATCACTACTAATGTATCCGACGTTATGTTATCCATTGGAGATCTGTTACATCTGGTTTTGGCACAAAAATAACACTTACAAATATTCATACATTTGAGTTTTAAAAGAGGATTTGCGGTAAATAGGATAAAGTAGCCTACTTACTTTTCTCATTTAATAATTCATCTGCCATTACACTCATTACAAAAAGTGTCCTTGAGAAGTCGACATTAACTCTTAAAAGCGACTGTGCCTCAGTCCATTATTTGATTCACGAATGTTTTGGAAAAAAAGAGAACAAAAAACTGCTTCGGAAATCACTCAGGACTTGGAAGAGTTCCATAATGAGAGAAGTATCCGCGTCTCACCAGCTCTCACCCCGTCACGCTGCGCGTCGGACCATTAATCAATAGAGGATCAGTGGGGACGACATCTGTGGGAAAGACAGCAAAAAAGAACCTTTAGGCTACGAAAGGAGAATGTCAGGTAGTGTGTATATGTGTATGTGTATGTGTGTGTGTGTGTGTGTGTATTAAGTAGTGTGTATGTCTGTGTGTGTCACGTGTGTTTGCTGTAGACAATATTCCTGGTGTATAATATTTGCATAGAATGTGTCAATGTGTGTGGATGTTTCCTGTGTGTGTGTGTGTCTGTATGTGCGTGTGTTTGTGGCAGCCCGGGTGTGCGTGAAAGTTGGGCTGGATTTCGGGGTGGGGGGGGGGGGGTGGCAGAGAGGTGGGTTCTTCATTCATAATGTATCAAGGAGAGTGCTCATAAAGCATTACCAGGCTGATTGTCTCCCAGACGGTCGTCTGGCGTGGGTCCCAGACCAGCCCTGGGCAGCCCTGAGCCCTGCCTACTGACTGCCTCGCCAAAGCACTCCTGTTCAAATATTGATCCAATGCCTTTGGCTTCTGTTCAGCCTCACTCACACTTTCAGATTCACTCACTGCTCTGAACAACAAAGGAGCACAATGACCTCAATCGTGACCTGCGCGAAGGACTGTTGAGCTAAGGTCGTATTCTACATACCGTTAGAGAACTCCAGCAATGACAATATTTTATTTTTGTTAACGGGTCAGTATGGTGTTGTTTTTTTGCTTTAGTTTATTTTTCCTCCAGTCGTCCATATTGATTGATTTATTATGCTGTCTGGCCCTGATAATCAATAACACAAAGACTGTCTTGTGGAGGCAATGTCCCTGAAGAGTTACTGAGTAAGTAAGCACACACTGTTTAACCCCATGCAGTCTTTTGCTCTGATGCTGAAAGCAGTCTGGAGGATACCATCAAAAATGTCTGGCATATCTACTCCCGGAAATCCACTCTCCTGTGGCTTCTGAACCTCTCGGTCTTCATTGTGCCTTAATATCCTTTCCCAAAACTCGTCTTCCTCCGTCTCTTTCTGTCTCTCCGTTCCTTCCACTCTCTTTTTCTCCACCTCCCTCCCTCCCTCCCTCCCTCCCTCCCTCCCTCCCTCCCTCCCTCCCTCCCTCCCTCCCTCCCTCCCTCCCTCCCTCCCTCCCTCCCTCCCTCCCTCCCTCCCTCCCTCCCTCCCTCCCTCCCTCCCTCCCCCCCTACCTCCCTCAACCTCCCCCTCCATCCATTTCTCCGCTTATTCTCCTCCATCCATCTCTCCAGCACTCCATTTCCCCCCCTACACCCATGGCCAGTGGAGGGAGGAGAGTGAAGAGGCCTTCTCAAGGAACCAATGTGCTCCTTCACCCCCCAGTGAACGCCCCCCCAGCCCAGGACCCAATGAGGCCTGCGGAGCAGAGAAGACAACCTCTAACCCCTCCCAGGCCAGCCGTGGCCGTAGCATGGATTAAACCGCCGCACCGTGACGCCGGGGCTTGAGCTCAGAGTGAGGACGAGGTGGGGCGGGCGAGCGAGCGGAGCGGGAACCAAACATGCTGTTGGCGTGGAACACTCCCTAGCCATGATTTAGAAACTAGCGGGGCTCAATTACTGTCATTTATAACCTTAATGGGAACTTGGTGGGAAGCTGGGGGAGGAAAGAGGACAGTCCGTGGGGACGAGTGTTAAGAAGATCCGGTCGAGGATCTTTTTCAACCTGTATTTGAATGGTTTTTATTCAGGTTAATGTATGCGTTGTGAATTGCTACGTTTACGCTAGATGGTTCCTAGATCCTCGGAGCACGGGAAAGAAGTCTATTGTCCAATCAGATTCTCCTCTGGGGCGTACAGTCTGTGATCTCTATCTATGTGATGCCTTTCGAGAACGAACGAGAGTTTATGTGTGAAAACAGTTTCATCTCAACCTTAACATATGCTGCATCTAGTAAATCTGCATTTCAAACCAGCTGGGGTTTAAGATTTAGATCCCAGTGACAAAAGCAGCATTAAGTCTTCCTCCATTCCCTCCCTCCCTCCATGTTTGGGGCAGGACTTCAGCCATGGCACAGATGAAGGCAAAATATCATCAGATTATCTTAATACTCCAAACACAAGCAGCTGCCAAGAAAGACTAGGTCTTATTTTATCACGCTGTTATCGTGGTTTAAAGGAGTAAAAATCAAACCTGTCTACTGTTGTTGTATATGCTGAAAGACTGAGAGATGATGGAAATGAAACGATGTGCAATACCATATGTTCTGTCGTGTGAACTCTACAAATGTTTTTGTGTTGTCTATAATATAACAATTATCCTTTGTGTCAAGCCCAGTTTCAAACCAATGGCTATCAACCATGCACTCATTTAGACCACATTTCGCTCCTTTGTAGAGTGAAAGGTCAACTCAAACAAGGAGAAATTCCTTCACTGGAAGTCTACTCGGCTTAATAATTAACGTGTTTGGTCGTTGGGAGTTTGACCAGTGCTGACCAGGAGTCTTTGACCTCCTGATTGCCCTAACGCAGTAATTGGTGGTTTGAACTCTAGAACTTGTCAGTGCATGTTTGGGGGGGGACGGGGGGACGGCGTTAGTCTGTCATCCCCCCCCCCCCCTTACATGCACATATACACACTCACACAATCACACATACACTCCTACACACACGTTTTCATACCTCTCACACATAACACTCACTACTTGTTTCAAACACACACGTGTACAAGAATGCGCACACACACACACACACACATCCTTGTCCTCCTGGTCATTTCTCTCTGACTTCCAGTCAGACAGACAGACGGGCAGGTCAGTAAGAACAAGCATGCCTTTCTGACACACTATCACACCAGTGTAAACATATACACACAAATACACACCAAACACACACAGATATCTCCTCCCCTCATGCATTGTACCACCGCCAACACTACACAAACACGCACACATTGACAGACACACACAGACACACACACAGACACACACCCTGTAAGATGCCGGACAGAGGTGTCGGAGGCCCAGCCAGGACAGGACAGCAGAGCTTGGGGTGTGACGGATCGCACTCCCAGCTCAACCCCTGGACATGACAGGCCCCACTGTCTTATCTGGAGGGCTTGGATCCCTCGCTGAATAGGAGCCACTTTCCTCACTTAAGGTTTGACCCTCGACGGAGGTCGGAGGAGCGCGGTGCTGTTTTAATAGGTGTCGTAGCGTTCCCTCAGGGTGGCTCTCCTCGTGTCCCTCTCAAGCTTCTCTGCCTGGGAGGATTGGGTCACGTCACCTCTATCTCTCGGTACAAACTCTGACCGGGTGTGGATATGAGTGTGTGACATTCAAATAAGATCGTAGATACTCTCGTTCACTTTTTTTCCCCCCCTCCCTTTTTGTGCCTCTGTTTTCCTACATTTTATTGCAGGATGTTTTGAAATCTGCTGCTCTCGGTGCAGTACATTCCGCTGTTGCTAGGGACGGCTGTACATTTTTGTCTGTTAACAATCCATCTCTAGAGAAGTTTAATCCTGTCCACCTAGGAGTTTTGAGCGGGACAATTACACAGCTTCTCGGTCCACCTAGGGCCTGAGAGGTGCTGTAAACCTTCAGACATGAAAGGAGCTCCGATCCAGGATCCTCCTGGGATGGAAGTTCTAAAGGTTTCGGTCCGTTCAAACGCTGGAGTAATTGCAGACATCAAGCAATTCTCCAGCAGGCCCTTTGGAGCCATTACTTACACTCCCACGCACACATACACACACACGCACACACACATATACACACTCAGAGAAACACAAACACAAATAAATGCACATGTGCACACGCACCCACACAGGAACATACAAATATGCACACGCACACTTCTGTACATAGGTGCACATTCACTCAAGCTCTCACTCTCTCTTGTCTGTTCAAGTAAACACACACACATACACAATCCCTGTCAGTCTTTATGGAACAGAATTGTCCACATCATTGGTCAGTAGAGGCCATTAGAAACAGGCCAGGGTCATGGTGTTCGGCAGTCATCTGTCTGAATCTTTCCTAGGTGCCCAGTTAATCACGTTTTCTTTGAATAACACTTGGTCTCATTTATTTTAATAAAAGCGCTTTGTTTATTCATAGAATATACAGTTTATACTAACAGTTTGATAGGCCACCTATGCGGTTTGAGCTCCAGGATTATAATAAACTGACTGCAATAACTTCGCCAAATGAGTGACTGAGCAGCGAAATGCGGAACAGCTGTTGCTAAAAATAAGCAACGCGAATTTAATCTCGCCCAGAGATGTGTCAAAAACGCGTGAAGATTTAATATATCACCCTTAAACTTGTCGCGTAAACTGTGTATATGTGAAAGGAGTTACGTTACTGTGGCAGACACAAAGCTTATCGTCATGCAGCATCTTTATTCAATTATGTGTAGGCTGCACAGTTCGCGCAACAGGTGTGGTGGTTTAAGCTCACTTTCAAAAAGATCATGTCTTCGTCTCAGAGAGGGAGCTTCTTGTCACCGTGCCCCAGCATTACATTCACAGCAACATCATCAGTTCCTCTCGCTGGGTTTGAGCGTTCGAGTCCTCACAGGAACCGAACAACCCGGAGGTTAATAATCTCAGTGAACACGCTGTAAGTAGGGAAAAGGCTTGAACAGACCCCCTTTTCCGACCCCCAGACTTAATTTCTCCCAGGGTCCTGGTATTGGCAGAGCCACAGACTGGCAGACGGTGAAGGCCCAGACTTTGTCTAGTGGTGTGAAATAGCGAAGGCTCTTTGGACGCGATCCCATATTCCAGCACAGTGATCTTATCATGTGGGCCACGACCTCAAGTCGTGCTAGGGGTTCTGTTCCACCATAAAAGTGTCGGAACGGGTTGTTTCTAATAACTCTGTTCTCCAATCATCTTAAAAACATATCCTGTCGCCTAGCTCTCATATTTTGAATGCAGTATGTGTACGTAGGGGTGTGCGCGTGTGTTTGTGATTGCATTGTGCATTTATATGTATTCATTTACGAGATGTTTTTTTTTCCAAAGATGCCGCCTATTGCATAGGGACTTAAGGTGGGTGCAGCAGATAAGTAAGTGCAGAGTATTTCAGTATTTCAGCGATTACTGCCAAGGTACTGTCTCTCCAGATAGTAATAACATCATCCTATCTGGTATACGTGAGAGTGTGAGGTTGAGGTATGTGTGTGTTTGTTTTATATAAGTGTGTGTGTGTGTGTGTGTGTGTGTGTGTGTGTGGTAATCTGCATAGCAGTGAGGTGTACCTTGTGCACTACCCCCCATCCCACTATAATGCATCACTGTCAAGATGGCTGTAATTATAGAGGTATTACTGTGTAATTACTGAAATAGCTCTCCTCATCTATCAGACCTGCATCGTTGGCCATCGTTGGAGAAAATGCCAGAAAACGGTCATTATTCATATCTGAATACATATGACAAAAAATCATTCTGACCAAGATGATTTGGATGTGGACATCAGGATTTGACTTCATGCTAAAACATGTGTTTTCGGTTTTTCGTCATTTCGTCTCGTCATCTACCGCTTATCCGGGGGTCGGGTCGCGGGGCAGCAACCTAAGCAGGGAGGCCCAGACTTCCCTCTCCCCGGCCACTTCCACCAGCTCTTCCTGGGGGACCCAGAGGCGTTCCCAGGCCAGCCGAGAGACATAGTCCCTCCAGCGTGTCCTGGGTCTTCCCCGGGGCCTCTTCCCAGTGGGACGTGCCCAGAACACCTCACCAGGGAGGCGTCCAGGAGGCATCCTGATCAGATGCCCGAGCCACCTCAGCTGGCTCCTCTCGACGCGGAGGAGCAGCGGTTCTACTCTGAGCCCCTCCCGGATGACCGAGCTTCTCACCTTATCTCTATGGGCGAGACCGGACACCTTGCGGAGAAACCTCATTTCGGCCGCTTGCATTCGCGATCTCGTTCTTTCGGTCACTACCCATATTTCGTGACCATAGGTGAGGGTAGGAATGTAGTAATCGACTGGTAAGCAGAGGGGTTCAAGAGTTTTCGGTTTACACAACCAATTTAGTGAATAACCAATGAAGAAATTGAGAAATCCTCTTCCTTTATTAAAGATTGTACATTGTGATTACATGTTGGGGACAGAAAGGACCCTTGTTCCGGGCCCTGTGAACAGTGGAGGGCTGTCCTAGGACAGGCCTGTGTAAATCAGCAGATGTAAACACTGTCGTCCATGAGAAGGAGACTCCGTATTGGTGGAGGCTTTGATCTCCTCTCTCCTCCTGCTCCGCTCAGAGGTCAGAGGTCAGCAGGGCGGGAGCTGCTGGTGAGAGGCTAGAGAGGCACACACACTCCACACACACACACTCCACACACCCACTCCACACACACACACTCCACACACCCACACACACACTCCACACACACACACACCACACACACACTCCACACACACACACCACACACACACTCCACACACTCCACACACACACACACCACACACACACTCCACACACACACTCCACACACACACACCACACACGCAAAACAGCGCACACACACACACTACCCCCCACACACACACCACCACACACACACACCACCACACACAAAACAGCAAACACACCACACACACACCACCATACACACCACAGCACACCACACACTACCAAACACGCAACAGCACACACACTATTCACTACCACACAAACACACACTACCACACACACTCACATACACACCCTCGTGCACACAGACACTCTATACCTACGCGTTTGGGCAGGGACACACAAAACACACTCGTGATTGCACGTGGACACACAACCATACAGTGTAAGTGTGAACATGGATGTGTGTGTGTGTGTGTGTGTGTGTGTGTGGGTCCACGTGTGCTGGGGTAAAACAACTGGAAATCTTGTGTGTCACGATGATAAAGGTTACAAATCACCTAAACCATGTAATCCACTTAGGTGTTGCTACTATTTTGGTCCTTTTAAGACATTATTCTGTTGTGCATCTAAACAGCTCATGATCCTCAATCACGCTCAGGAATTTGAGAGATGTCAGTTGAGGCTACAGACAGAGAGAATCTTATTGTGAATAATTCTCAACGCTCAACCTCACAGATTTGTTGAAACGGTAAACATGATTAAAATAACGTTGTCAGCGAGTATGATTATGTCTTAAATACCTGAAATTCCAAATCCCTTCTCCTTGTCTCTGATGGTTTTAATATGTATTTGGTGGTATGATCAAAAATCTTTATTTTCATTGTGCGCCTTTTTTCAATCCCTGGCTATCAAACTCAACAAACGTAATGTAGTCTATGAAGCTACCATGGAGCACAGCATTGTAGTTACACTGTTTATTCTGTTGTTACACTGTTATTGTGTTGTTTTTACAGTTATTAGACTGTAGTTATACTGTTCTTACACTGTTAATATGTTATTACACTGTCCGACATGACCGAGAATAGAGACATTCCTGATCACCCATGGTCATCTCAAGGAGATGTTTTTAGGTGTCTAAAAGGATTCCTGGCAAATGTGTTGCGTGTTTGTAGTGTATTTTTGTATTCATAATATGATGTAAGGTCCAGTTACCAGCGTGACACTAAAACAGTTGGTAGTAATGGCTACTTTTTTACCTATGTATATGTCAACCCTTATTTCTTTAATTTAACTTGAGTGAAAAAGTGTAGTTAGAACTTCAACTTTTAAAAGTGAGTATCTGTATGTACTTTTACCATCTCTGGCTCTTCCCTGGGACACACATTCTAATATTTCGGCTGATTCTTAACTATTATTTTATACAGTAGCAGAAGACTATTCGTTTATGGAACAACTGTTGCTAGAAATACAGAAGCTTTTAGAGACAACCTCTTGCAGTGACTTAATATTTGATGACCACGGTCTCGGATTTTCGGTAAATCAGACCCATAGAACCAAACATAAAGAACGTAAGAAAAGCAAATATCATTGCTAACCAGTCGTTGACGTTTTACGCATCATCAGTTCGGTTGTTGTTGAACGTCTAATTAACATACATGTTCAAAAACGATAGCCCTATGTAAGACGATGTTTCGATAAGTGAAGAATCGACAACATTCGACAAAGGTTTAATTCTTTAGCGGAGTGAACGGCAGAACATGAATTATTGATGTCCCAGCCCTGAGCTGCGAGCGCGCGCGAGGGCTCACCGGTGTCATTCGCTACTGCCTCTCCGTAGCGAACAGTCGGTGAGAGTTCTCGTGTTGGAGGAGGAATTTGGGGAGTGGAAATACCACTGTTCCTTTCTCAGCTTGCGTCAAGAACAGTGACTGACTCCTCTGACATTTTAACTTGGCGGTCAGTAGCATCGCATCGAAAACTGGAGACTTGCGGGCACCATAAAAGCAGAAGATTTCCGGACTCTGCCGTTGAACTGTTCGGGCTATTGCTACGTTTTCTTACGCCTTGTTTGTTGTTTTTTTTGTGAGGGGATCGCGAGTATCTGCGATATTGATCACTGGAAGTGGCTCTGTTTCTTTCCACTTTCCACTTATTTTTTTAAAGAACAGTTTATCGACGGCGAACTGTAAACAGCCGTGCCGTTTTTGAGCGACTGGGTTCCGTGGAGTCGTCGTCGTAAACATTTGGATTATTTGATTGGAAATGGCAAGTTTTTAGGGAGTGAAGCTCGACTAACAGAGGAGACAAGACACAGCGGTTAATAGGCACAGGATGCTGGCGACCTAAAGAATTCTATCGAATTTCCCCCACTTTTAAGACATTTTGTCGCTTTGTAGGCTAAGCCAAAAGGATTAGACAGGGATTTTTGGTTTATCTTTTTTTTAATAGGATGTATGTCTTTTACAACCTAATGATGCATTGTGGATTTCTGTTGTTCTTTTTCACCCAAATCATCTTTGTTGCTTCCTTGACACAAAGTGGTAAGTTGCGACTCAAAGACAAAAATATTTATCAGAAAACATTTTTTCAGTTCATCACCACGCACGCACTCACCTGTTCTGGCTTCGCCGCGGTAGCCGGTTCCCCCGGGTTTCTGTTTGCGCGTGTGACATGCAGGACATTCGAAAACCCGCTCATAAAACACATACGTACAATTGCTTTTTATGTTGTTGCGTTTTTATTATAAAATCCGGTGGCATTATCGATGACAAGCGTAAAGTGCAACAAAGCAATATGTTGTCGTTTTAAAGATAACCAGGACACCATAAAAATGAAACGGTATCCTTGATATCCACATAGGTTCAGTCCAGTCATAGCGTTCAGTCCAGGTTAATAAGTATATTCACCGTTCATAATAACGTTTGCAGAGGAAACGTGCAGTCATGGACTGATTGATCGTTGGGGAGCGGCTGATCCCCTATCGATATTCTTAAAGAAAGACCCCCACCACACACACACACACACACGCGCACACACCCACACACACCTGATAAATATTTTTTTTCCCCTCATTATTCAATTATATATTCGGTTGTCAGTTATCTCATTGTTCCCCTCAATAAACCCCGTGTATTTATTTTTATTTGCAGATAAATGTGGAGATAACATTGAAATAACGACCGCAGACTATCTTACTTCGCCTGGATATCCTACGGCGTATCCACCGTCACAGCAGTGCGTGTGGGTGATTCAAGCTCCGGAGCCAGGACAGAAGATTCTCATAAACTTCAACCCGCATTTCGACCTGGAAGACAGGGATTGCAAGTAAGCGCCGCTCTTTTTTGAGTTGAGATGTTGCTACTTCGCCACCTATTGGTCATCGAATTTTTATTTTTTGTTTGCGTGGTGTATAGGGCGGACACTGCTATGGTAAACTATTTTTAAATGAATTAGATTTGACAACATGGGTTTTCATTTTTGAAGAGACGTTATTATTGTGTGATATGAAAAAATATATTATGGGATGTGAGTAGCCTCGTGAGTGTACTTCTCTGAGCTGTAAGTCGCTTCTGCACATCAGAAACTGAGGCTAACCTTTTAATGAGAAGTGACTATTGATTAGCATAAACCCCGTAAGACACACACATACATATAGGCCTACTGTACTCACACACACACACACACACCGGCCTAATGTACTCACACACACACACACACACACACACACACGCACACACACACACACACATATGCCTACTCTCTCTCTCACACACAAACACACACACACAAACAGACACACACACACACACAGGCCAACGATACTCTCACACACACAGACTTATACAAGCATCCTCACAAAAGCGCATGTGTTCACAAACATCCATAAATAACCAACATTTTATGATGGTCTCTCTGTCTTTTTTTAATGCTCCATAAACTGTGGGTGTAAATCAGACCCGCCTGACTAGTGCTGTCAGGCAGATGGGGACCATGACTACTATAGGATCGTGTTTCTCCATCAAGGGACCAATAAAATGTTAGCAGTCCTTTAGCGTTCCGACAGATACGGGCCTCTACACAGAACAAGTGTGTTTTAGTTTCATATTGGATCATGTCCCGTTGCGCTAAGCATCCTAGATTGGAGGGGTGTACAATCTAGGCTGTTGTGTGAGTTGATATTGGATGATGATTGGGTGTAGCTCATAGTTTTAGCTTGGCAGAAATGGATGTTGTTTTTGGGTTGAAGTCAAACGTTTAAAATATGCCAAATGAAGGGTCTTGGCGCGACCACAATTCCACTTGAGGTTTCCGAAGAGAAATTCCAGACTTTCTCCTGTCATCAATGACCGAAATCTAACTGCAGAAACATGATACTAGGATTTGAAAGTTGACATTTTAAACATATCTACACGGGGGTCACATTGTATCAGAGTAGTCTAATCCACAGCAAAGTAAACTGATATGTTCTCAATCTGATGCTGACGCTCCCAACCCGCTATCTCGAGGCTAGACGATCTCTCACATTTAGAGAAATGCGTTTTCTGAATTCCACTGACATCAGATAGGACGTCAGGGGAATTTAGAGAGCTTTCTCCAGCTCCCTCTTCTTAATTCAATTAAATGCCAAATAGGACACACATGTCTGTATGTCATAAAACATGGCTGCAATCAACCTAACGGACACAGCGTCCTCTTGTGAAACATGCTGGGCTCCTTCACTTCCGACATCTGTAGGCTACAATAAATGTTTTACAGGAAGATGGGGTGGATAATTTTGTTTCCAAAATACAACCTCTTTATGAATACATATTTTGTAAGGCTGTAGTGAGGTTTTATTTTTAGGTCTTTTTTCTTTTATCCGTGCTAAGAAATTAGGAAAATCCAGAAAGGAAGAACATTCCTGAACTTTCTTTTTGATGGCATAACTGACGACCTAACGTTCGGTGAACTGACATCATTGCCGATAACATAAACTGTAGGCTGTTGTCTGCTCTCTCTGGCACTCCAGAACAGTTGGACGCAGGACCTCCTCATTCCTCACAAAAATAGCACAACCAATAAAAAGATTCCCCTTTCAATTGGGAACATGTAAGCAGGCGCCTGTTCAGAGTGTATCTACTGGTCATGGAGGGATTCGTTATCTCATTATATGTTAACCAGACACATTTGTCATGCTTGATACCACAGCAAAGACAATAAATATGCCCAAATCCATTGTATTGTAATAAGGTGTAAAAATGAATGGACATTGAATGGCACAGTCCTACTTGCTCACAGTCCTGTCAGCATTCATTTGTAATTATATATATATATATTCATTTGTAATTATATATATATATATATATACACAAATTGAGAGAGAGAGAGAGAGAGAGAGAGAGAGAGAGAGAGAGAGAGAGAGAGAGAGAGAGAGAGAGAGAGAGAGAGAGAGAGAGAGAGAGAGAGAGAGAGAGAGAGAGAGAGAGAGAGAGAGAGAGAGAGATTGAAAGACAAAAAGAGAAAAAGAGGTGGTAGAATCAACTGTCCCTCAGAGCCCGGAAGCTTCCAGCTGGATCATCAGCCGAGGACGAACCCGGTCACAGGACCAGCATCTCGACAGGCCCTAACCAGTCATATGAAAAACACACAAACAGCTCTTTCAATCTGATGCTTGGCTGACATTTGGGGAAGGATAATGGGAGATATTATAATGCTTTGTGCTGAAGACCCTCTGGGGGGCCCCTCAAAGGAGCAGGGACAGCTAGTTCCAGCTAGTTTTGAATCCTTCAAAGGTTCAAGGTTTTCAGATCAAACTTGTGTGTTCTCGTATTTTCTGTTTGTGTAGTTCATTGGATGTATGGAAACTGTGGAGGTATTTGGAGTGAAAGGGGGATTTGAACACACATTTTCTTTACTGTGACATCAGACTTACTCTTCAGGACAAGCTGCCATGACTGGTCGGTGGTAGCACTGGTAAACCCAAACTGCCAACAAAGCACCGGTCATCTTTTATGGTTCCCCATTCTGTGGAAAAGGATACAAACAAGCATAGTTCAAAATGCACCACTTGGCTCCTTTCTAATGTGGCTGTGGAGCCCAGTGCCCTGGAGAAACGGGTCATCTGGGTTACAACAATGTTTTCACTTTCCAGAGCTTCAACAGACGACGGCAGTTTGAAAGAAAAAGAAAATCAAAAATGTTTTTTGTGTTGTTTGGGGTTTTGCTACTCATGGTTAGTTTGTGGTTATACTTCTGAAGAGAGCGATTTTGAGGCCATGGACTAAGACAATCCCCAGTCTGTTTGTTTACAGCGCCATGCATGGTGTCATGTTCACTTACAAGTTGACAGGAGACACATTTGTTTAAGTCACTGAGATGTATTTTATTAGAAGGCTAATGTTGTCTCTGTTATTAAACATGTCAATTTCATTTTTGAAAGGGTAATTAGTAGTTGATGAAGTCCCACGTTTTGTAATTAATCTCTCAGTTCTTTTCCCTGGGTTTGGTTAGGAGATAATGACTGGATGCATAAAAGGAGTCATAAATAAAACATTTGAGGTACCAGAACAGAAAAATGGGGATTGTGTTGCCTTCGTTTTACAATGAAGAGTCTGTGGGGGATATAGCCGGTGGAGGGATATTGGAGAGAGAGGAAGTGGTAGGTAGGGCCGGTGGAGGGATATTGGAGAGAGAGGAGGTGGTAGGTAGGGCCGGTGGAGGGATATTGGAGAGAGAGGAGGTGGTAGGTAGGGCCGGTGGAGGGATATTGGAGAGAGAGGAAGTGGTAGGTAGGGCCGGTGGAGGGATATTGGAGAGAGAGGAAATGGTAGGTAGGGCCGGTGGAGGGATATTGGAAGCCACAGGCTCTGCTGGCGAGTCAGTGCGGTCAAACTAACTGTGACCCCCAGTAATAGAAGAGCCTGTGTTCTTCCCTCTCGTCTCCCGCCCTGAAGCAGGGGCTTTCTCAGCGCCGCCTCTTCCTTCTGCTTTCCTTCTTTCTTTCTTCTCTCAAGTCTCATCTCATTTTTTTCTCTTCTTCTCACGTCTTCGTTCTTCCTTTTCACAGCTTGTGAGCTTCTTGTTCTCCCTAACATCGCTCGTTTTTTTTTTTCTTCCAGTTTTTATTCACAGATCATTTTTGCTCTTTCCTCTTTCACACCCTCTCCTCTCTGTTCCTGTGTGTGTACGTGCTCTGTGTTTCACCGCAACATGTTTCTGCTTCCGTTTGATGAAGGGCTGAGCACCGCCCAGCAGCAGAGCTCTCTACGAACCCTGTTCACCCTCACATTTCAACACACTTTCTAGTTCATCTTGGATAGGCTGGATTTACGTAGATGGTATAGATTAGCATGGTATTGTCTAAGACTCTCCATTTGAAGATTTTCCATCTTAAATCAGCAGATGTTTACTCAAGAGAAAAGCAATTTTAGTCATCCTTTCTTTTAAATTGCGAAGGAGTGGAGTCATTGTTTAGATGTATGGTTCCAAACAAGTGTGGCCACTCATTCTGATCACCAAATAAAGAAACTTGTGTGTTCTGTTTACTCTCTCAAACACGCACACACACAAATATACCAAAACACTGTCTCGCTGTCACACACACACACACACACACACACACACAAGCACTATCTCTCTCACACACACACACACACACACAAGCACTATCTCTCTCTCTCTCTCACACACACACACACACACACACACAAACACTATTTCTCTCTCACACACACACACACACACACACACTATCTCTCTCTCTCTCACACACACACACACACACAAACACTATCTCTCTCTCTCTCACACACACACACACTATCTCTCTGTCTCAGACACTCTCTCCTTCACACACGTTAATTCATACACACACAGGCTGTAATGTCTCACACACACAGACTCTCTTGCACACACAATCTCTTTCTTCACAAACACAATCATCCCAGACACACTGCCTCCCTCGGATGTACATAGACAACATCGGTCTTAAATCCAAAGTGCACTTGAGCAACTGTGGCCCTTATGGTTATCCTACCGATCAGCAAACTGCACAGTCAAATGAAAACAACATGTCAGATTAGGCCCTAACAAGCAGATCAATGAGGAGAGAGTTTAGTTTAGAGTCTCAGCAGTGACATTTCTCTCTCTCTTTTAACTCCTCTTACCCCCTCTCTCCTTCTCTCTCTCTCATTCTGGATATATTGGATATACTATATATATATCTCCAATCCCTGGAGTTATTTAGTGCACTCACAACCAGATGTCTTCAAAACATTTAGGTCTCGTGGCCGTGGAAGAACTGTTAGTTTACTGTGTTGTGTGACTGACACAGAGAATGTTACTGTGTTGTGTGACTGACACAGAGAATGTTACTGTGTTGTGTGGCTGACACAGAAAATGTTACTGTGTTGTGTGACTGACAAAGAGAATGTTACTGTTGTGTGGCTGACACAGAGAATGTTACTGTGTTGTGTGGCTGACACAGAGAATGTTACTGTGTTGTGTGACTGACACAGAGAATGTTACTGTTGTGTGGCTGACACAGAGAATGTTACTGTGTTGTGTGACTGACAAAGAGAATGTTACTGTGTTGTGTGACTGACAAAGAGAATGTTACTGTTGTGTGGCTGACACAGAAAATGTTACTGTGTTGTGTGTCTGACACAGAGAATGTTACTGTGTTGTGGCTGACACAGAGAATGTTACTGTGTTGTGGCTGACACAGAGAATGTTACTGTGTTGTGTGACTGACAAAGAGAATGTTACTGTGTTGTGTGACTGACAAAGAGAATGTTACTGTTGTGTGGCTGACACAGAAAATGTTACTGTGTTGTGTGTCTGACACAGAGAATGTTACTGTGTTGTGGCTGACACAGAGAATGTTACTGTGTTGTGTGACTGACAAAGAGAATGTTACTGTGTTGTGTGACTGACAAAGAGAATGTTACTGTTGTGTGGCTGACACAGAGAATGTTACTGTGTTGTGGCTGACACAGAGAATGTTACTGTGTTGTGTGACTGACACAGAGAATGTTATTCCTCAGCAGTAGGCTGTACTCTACCTTCAGTAAAAAACACAGGAAAGACGTGCTTTACGTGATTTTACGTCATGATTGCAAGCTAGTTACACAACTTTCAGTTGATCCTGTCACTATTTCACTTGCCTGATTCAAATCCTTCAGTTGTCTAATTGATAATTGTGATAATTGACACACTATCAAAGTTGTCGAATGTGTCAATTTGGTTAATCCCCGACAATACCCAAACTCACAGGACAACCAAACCCAACGACCTCCCTCTTCCATAAATAGACCCTTTCTCTTCACTTCTCCTTCAACATGACATAGTTTAGGTGCCTCCAGAGACAGATGCAGGAATGCCAGGGGTCAAGGGTCAGGTAGGGGGTCTGAGTTCAGAGGTCAGACAGACGTGTCTTCAGCTCCACCGTTCCTCCGGCCCTTCAACATAGGACAGACAGGAAACCCATCTCTTTTGATCCAAAATGGCCGCCTAGTCACAGCACTGGGTGGACAATGAGGGGTCTATGTTGGTGCTGAGGAGCAGAGGAATGTGTCTCATCTCCTCCGTCAGACCTTCCCTCAGGGCGACCTCCCGGTCTGCCTGGACTCACAGAAGTGCTTTGTTGTGTCGTCGGGGGAGACGGGACCGCGGCCTCCCAGCCAATGGGATCCCGGAGCTGGGCTCAGTGCCGCCGTGTAGCCGGGACCAAGAGCGTTGTCAGAGCAGATAGTGATCTGGTAGGGAAAACAAAACAGGGTTCTGAGTGAAGTGCAGCTGGGTGCGAAACATAGGAGGGGCTGTGAGGTGATTGGTCAGGAATGGACCTGAGGGAGGGGGCGGAGGGGGGGGGGGGGGGGCGGTGAGATGCTACAGGATGTCTGTGAGTTGTTAGTGTCAATGTGACTAAACATATATTATGCATAGGTTGTTGATTCTTGCTTCTTGACTTGTTTATTGTTTTCTTCCATGGATGGTAGACGCTCTGTGGGGGGTCTCCAGACACTCGTGGTAACCCCTCCCCACCCTGGGCCCCCCCACCCTGGGCCCCCCCACCCTGGGCCCCCCCACCCTGAGCCCCCCCACCCTGGGCCCCCCCACCTTGGGCCCCCCCACCTGGCAGCGCCGGGCCAGAGACACCCCCGTTAGGAGACAAGAGCTCTCCTTTCAGAAGGAAGAGCCTTCGATGCAGCCTCTCCGACAGTCTGACTCTCTCATTCTCTCTCTCTATCTCTCTGTCTCTCTATCTCTATCTCTCTCTCTGTCTTACACTCACTCACTCTCTATCTCTCTCTCTTACCTTTCTCTCTGTTTCTGTCTGTCTTTCTCTCACTGTCTACCACACTCTCTCTCCCTCTCCCCCCTCTCTCTCGTTACTTCCTGTCCGGTCTGTCAAAGCGTTGAAGGGAAGCCATTACAGAGCCGTAGAAACAGCCACGGGGGGCTGAGGGCTTAGCGCCACGCTACGTTAATTAAAGTCGTATGTTTGTAACAAAGTCTGATGGTGGTTCTCCGCGAGGCACGATCCCCTCTGGCCCAGCGGAGATAAACATGTCTCCGGCCTCGCATGAACACAAGCCCCGCGTCAGAATCTCATGTTTAAGAGACTGGGGGTTTCTTAGTGTACCTTTCGCTCGCTTTGCCTCTGTGTCGAGGTGTGGATGTATGGATGGAGTGTGACTCGACAAAACTCCCTTCTGTCTCCCTCGTCCCCTCGGGTGTGAAACCGTCTCCTGTCCAGGAGAGCTGTGTGAGTGAGCGACTCCGGAGACGTTTGTTTAAACCCGAGGCTGGTTGGGGCCGGTGGGTTTAGTGACACACCTTCAGTCAGCTGTTGGTTCTAGTTTCAGACAAATCTGTTGTGGCAAGAAACTGTAAAAAAAAAATCATTTGACGTGCCTGGCGCATTCACAACCAGACCGAAGCTTCTTTCCTGAGAAGTTTGAAAGACAGACTAACACCCTGACTTGAGCAAACCCTGCCTGGACAGCCACCAGCCACACGTTGATAAATGGCGGTATTGAAATGCAACAGCTGCCATGTCTGTTGTGATACGTGTGATACTGCTACACACTGACCCCCCGGTAAGAACACACTAACACTTAGCGTACAGTAGTCCCATTCCAAGCGGACCTCCCGCTAGCTTGACGGCTCGCTTGCTTCTCGCCCGGCCTAAATACAACTCCATCGTCGATAGGATTAGAGAAAACAAATGAGAAAGAGGAGGAGAGTTCCACCTCTTTCTCTCTCTTTTTAATTTCCCTGCAGGATTGACTGTCGAGGCTTTTTGGGGGAAGGGGGGGGGGGGGTTTGCCTCGCGATTGGTGTTTGTAAGGGAGGGGGCTGAGCTATGGATGAGGGGCCTCATCCTTGGCTGCCTGGCCCAATTTAACTGCAAATGGAGCGAGGTGTACGTGAGTGTGTGTGTGTTTGAGTGTGTATGCATGTTTGTGTGTGTTTTTAAGTTTGTGTATGCATGCGTGTGTGTGTGTGCGTGTGCTTGAGTGTTTGTGAGTGTGTGTGTGTGTGTGTGAGAGAGAGAAAGAGAGAGAGAGGGTAGGCGTGGGAGGTGCGATGCAGGCAAAGGCTGGTGTCTGACTTGGCAGGGGGCAAGGTAGTGTTCTGCTCAAACACACACCATCTGTGAGGTTGTAACTAATTCTAGTGGCTGGAGGGGAACCGTGAGGACGCTCTCCTGTGTATGTGTGTGCGTGGGTGTGTGTGTGTGTGTGTGTGGGAGTGTGTGTCTGACTGTCTGACTGTGTCCTACTGCCTCCTCTCAAACACTGAGCTGGTTTGTAATGGGGATCTCAGTTCTCTACCTCTCCTGAAGAGGGGCGTGTGGTGTGTGTGTATGAGTCTCTGTGTGTGTGTGTGTGTGTCTCTGTGTGTGTGTGTGTGTGGACACTCTCCAATTTCCACTCAATTCACCTCTGCAGGCTGAATTAACCCAGGGTGTCACTGCGCTAGTGGAATCATTAATGACTTCACTCCGGGAGGGAGAGAGGGATGAGGAGGACAGGAAAGGAAAGGAGGCCAGGAAGAGAAGAGGACAGGGATTGGAGGAAGGGGAGAGGATGATTGAAAGGAGAAGAAGATAGGAAGACAAATGGAGTTGGGCACAGAAAGTGAACGGTGAAAGTAGGTTAGAAAGAGGGGGAGGAGGGAGGAGCGAGGGAGGGAGTGATGGATGGAAAGTGATAAAAAAACAGGAGACAGAAGAGTGGAGGAGTGGAGTTTGAAGAGAAAAAGGAAGGAGTGATAGAGAAAGAGAGAGGAGATGGGAGTTGGGGAGGAAGGAGAGGAGAGGATGCAGGGATGGATTAAGGGAGGTATACAGAGAGGAGACTACAGTGAAGAGGTAGAAGAAAAGGGAGGAGGAGAGGGAGAAGAGAAGGGAGGAAGGGGAGGAGAGGAAGGAGGGATGCAGACTTCTCCGCAGGCAGGCTGAGTCACTCCCAGTGTGTGTGCGTGTGTGTGTGTGTGTGTGTGTGTGTGTGTGTGTGTGTGTGTGAGAGGTGAACAGAACAAAACTATAACTGGGCCTATAAACAATCTGATGATACCTTCCAGATGAAGCTGAGGAATGTAACCAGGGGAAGACACAACCGCAGATTCAAACGCAAGCAGCCAACTGCAGACACAATAACACAACAACCCTTCTTCTGCTATAAACCATCGACTGGTCTACTGCAGACACACTAACACAACAACCATGCTGCAGACAGACAAAGCAATTATGTATAGCTAAGTGGTTAGATCGCTTGACTGCAGATCAGGATCCAGGTTCAAATCCTTTCTGTACTATAAGCTGATTGGCGTTGGTTGTTCAGCGCTTGCTAAACGAATGTTATTGTTACTAGAACACAGCAACCACAGCGGTCAAGTTTGTACAAAAATGGTTTCGGGACAAGAGTGTTAAATCGGTTGTGCCCTTCAGCAAGGCCCTCTTCTCACTGTAGACGATTGTGTTGAGAGAATAGAAACAGCCAGCATCTCCTATAGGATCTCTGTGTGTGATGAGGCTGGGGGCTGTGGGGCGGGAGGAGGGGGGGAGGAGGGGGAGGGGCAGGAGGGGGGAGGAGGTGGAGGAGGGGGAGGGGGAGGAGGAGAAGGAGGAGGGGAAGGAGGAGGGGGAGGAGGAGGAGGAGGAGGAGGGGGGAGGAGGGGGGGAGGAGGTGGAGAGGGAGGAGGGGGGGGGGAGGAGGGGGGGGGAGGAGGGGGGGGGAGGAGGGAGGGGGGAGGAGGTGGAGAGGGAGGAGGAGGGGGGGAGGAGGGGGGGGGAGGAGGGAGGGGGGAGGAGTGGCTGGGGACATGCATTTATGTTTTCTAGTGTGTGTGTGTGTGTGTGTGTCTTAGGTGTGTGTGTGTGTGTCATGTCTCTGTCTATGTTTGGGAGAAGTGCATGAATAGAAAGGTTGTATTCATGACCAGGAGCTGTACAGGGCTTCCATAAGGGCACTTCTCTCTGCCTCTCAGGTCTTGTAAAGTCTCCAGTGAAAAGAGTGCATATATTCTACACTCTCTCGGTTTAAGAGGTTTATCAAAACATGTTTATGCCCCTAGCTAAGTGTTTAACCAATGCATTGCAGGTGCGAAAAGACTTCTATCGCAATAGAAGTATGTTAATGTATTTTGAGGGTGTTGACAGTAATGTTTTCCAGCAGCACGGAAATATTGTGGGGTTTTTGAATGCCCTGCTCTCAAAGAGGAACTTGATAGTAGAAGGTAGACAGAAAGATGGAGATAACATCTTGATTTACAAGTACCACATGGTGTGTGATTGTTATGTAAGAATAACTTGTAAAAAAAGCTGTGAAATATGAACTTGGTGCACATGCATGGTTGTTCCACAGCAGCATTCTTAAACGCTTCAGTACGCGTCCAGGTCAGTCATGTGACCAGTGAAAACGCTTCAGTACGCGTCCAGGTCAGTCATGTGACCAGTGAAAACGCTTCAGTACGCGTCCAGGTCAGTCATGTGACCAGTGAAAACGCTTCAGTACGCGTCCAGGTCAATCATGAAAACGTTTAGCTCGCTTCATTTTCTTCCTTGTTTGCTAGCGTAGCTCGGTGCGAAAAATTACAGTAAAATAAACACAAATAAACTGAAACACAAGGATACACCCTGATGTTATTAAAAGGCGGAGGCGTTTAGGAATTTGAGAGTGCTCCAGTTTCCCTTTACCCTCCTCACTACCGTAACCCAGGAGCCCCCCCCCCCCCCCCAGTCTGTTAATGTTTACTTAAAGAGTTTATGTGGTCGATGTCCGTTAGTCCACATGCTCCCCATGTGTCCACTGTGTGGTTTATACAGAGAAACCCAAATCCAAAGATCTGCTAGAGAAAACAAACCTGGCAACCCGTAGACTCAACGCATAATACCGTTCAAATAACCCTCACTGTGAGCGCTTAAAAAAATATAGATTTTTTTTTTTGAAGAGCTTACGTTGTTGGACGCGAGAAAACCCACATCAACAGTGAAATTCTTCCGCGAGCTCACTGAGATAGGCGGGCCTTGTCTGCGGGGTTGCGTGGGCCGCCAGGTTTGAAGCTCAGGTGGAAGCTGCTGAGTCATCTCGTGTGTGGAGGCCGGACCTGAGACATGTTTCCACAGCTGCCCCAGACAGGAAGCGGTCTGACTCTGGACTAAAAACATCACGTCTTAAGTCTCACCTCTTTAGCTCCTGTACATGCAGTGACACACAGACACACACACACACAGACACACACAGACACACACACACAGACACACACAGACACACATGAGTGAACTGGTGCCCCCAGTCTAAAGGGCCTGTAATTGAATTAGCTCCAGTGTTTTAGACAGACAGGGTTGGGTTCCTTTTTCACCCATGTCTGTCTGGCTCTCACACGTTCTCACAGCACACACTCTTGTCCATCCACACACTCACACATCAATGGCTTCTCACACACACACTCATATACCACACACACACACATACAGGCACTATTTCTCCCTCACACACACACACACACACACACATACAGGCATTTAAACTATTTCTCCCTCACACACACACACACACACACACACATAAACACTCCCACACAGCCACACTCCCTGATTCTGGACGACCCAAACAGGCTTCTTTCTGGCTGTAAAGAATGAGTGGGCTCGGCCGCAGGGTCACACGGATAAGGGAGACAGATGAAGTCATCCTCTGGGCTCTCTGATCCACGGAGCACATCCACTCACCCACTAACTCACGTCCCGCCAGGATCGCTCTCTCTCTCCACGCCGCCATGGAGACCTCAACCCCCACATCATACTTAGTCTTCAAAAGATGACTTTCTTCCAAGGGGAAGACACGGGTTTAGAAGTCACCCGCAGGTCTACGGAGACAAGCTTTGATTTACCGTGGGGTGTGTGGGGGGACGGTGAACCCAGGGTGGGTCTCGCCTGCGCTGGTTCCCAGGGAGCTGTAGAGAGGAGATGGAACTGCTGGGCGGCTCTGTCTGTGTTCTCTGGGACGCTATCTCAGGCCCTCAGCGGGACAGAGGAGGCCGAGTGAGCTGCAGTAGCAGCAGGCGCTGTCGTTGACTGGGCCCGTCGAAAACACATGGAGTTAGTTATTCATGGTTGTGGTTCCGTACGATATATCGTATGCTTTATTGCTATGTGTGTGTGTTCCATCGGTGGTTGTATGGGTTTCATATGGAGAAATGCATTACCATATACAGTATTTATATTTACTTTAAGATTAAAGTACCATTTAACTAACTGTGCTTTCTCTCCCCCTCTCTCCCCCTCCCTCCCCCCCCCTCCCTCCTCGCCCCCCCCCCCCCCCCCCCAGGTATGACTACGTGGAGGTGTTTAACGGTGGGGACGAGAAGGCCCCCACGCTGGGGAAGTTCTGTGGGAAGATCGCCCCCACCCCCATCATCTCCAGCGGCGGCCAGCTGCTCATCAAGTTTGTGTCCGACTACGAGACTCACGGAGCCGGGTTCTCCGTTCGCTATGAGGTCTTCAAGACAGGTCGGCCTCCACGCACGCACGCCCGCACAGATACAGTTTGATTTGAGTCGATTTGGTTTTATCAGGCGCTTTTGTACAAAAGGGAAGGTTAGTGCATGATGAGGTGATTGTGGGGATTAAGAGGCAGGGGTGCTTCTGTTGAATTTCTTTAAATATTAGTCTCTCTTCATCTCTTTAATCTATGTGATCAATTTTTTTGTTTTAAGCTTTGTGTGAAATATTAAGTGGAAATTGTGAACAAAGAATGTCCCACTCCTGAAATTGTTCTTTTGCACAATGACAGAAGTATGAGTGACTGCATCAGTACTTCCTTAACTTGACCACAATCACAGTAAAACATCTGACACAAAAGCCGGAGTTCTGACAAGTGAACACAACAGTCTACAAGGACTTCGAACACTCTTGACTCCCAAAGGTCATATCTGAACCTGAGACAAACAAGCCCAGAGTTTCAGACTGGACCAAACGAGCCCAGAGTTTCAGACTGGACCAAACGAGCCCAGAGTTTCAGACTGGACCAAACGAGCCCAGAGTTTCAGACTGGACCAAACGAGCCCAGAGTTTCAGACTGGACCAAACGAGCCCAGAGTTTCAGACTGGACCAAACGAGCTCAGAGTTTCAGACTGGGCTGGGCCCTGTCTTCGCCGGTGGGACAGGATGCTGGGCACAGAGGCTTGTGTAAACATTCCTGTCGTTGTTGGACAGTGAGGGAAGGAACTCAGCTACCCCTGCTCCACATCCCTTTCATCCATCCCATCATCCATCCCATCATCCATCCCATCATCCATCCCATCATCCATCCCATCATCCAGGCCATCATCCATCCAATCATCCAGGCCATCATCCATCCAATCATCCATCCCATCATCCCTGCTATCATCCAGGCCATCATCCAGGCCATCATCCATCCCATCATCCAGGCCATCATCCAGGCTATCATCCCTGCTATCATCCAGGCCATCATCCAGGCCATCATCCCTGCTATCATCCAGGCCATCATCCAGGCCATCATCCATTCTATCATCCAGGCCATCATCCAGGCCATCATCCAGGCCATCATCCAGGCCATCATCCATCCCATCATCCAGGCCATCATCCAGGCCATCATCCAGGCCATCATCCAGGCCATCATCCAGGCCATCATCCATCCCATCATCCAGGCCATCATCCAGGCCATCATCCCTGCCATCATCCAGGCTATCATAAAGGCTATCATCCATATTATCATCAGGCCTCCAGGGTCCTCTTGAATTGCTGCCAATGGGCAGCAGTTCAATAAAGAGGAATCCAGCGCTCCCCTAAAGACGCCCTCTATGGATGAGTCCTTTGGGACCCATAGCCAAGGTCTTTTGGACCCTGTTCAGGGAAACAGCTCCAGGCTCTCTTTCCATGGACACATATTAGAGAGGACTGGCTGGACGTAAGGTAGAAACACCATGTAGAAACAGCGGCTGTTTGCGTTTCTGAGTGATAAACTGATCGTCTGGAAAAAACAATCTTAAAGCGTTTCCCCTGCGGAAAGGTTGGCAGATGGAACTGACTGGTGACACCGCAATCGTGTTCCAACTGTTCCAGAGTTCTAGTTCTTTCCTCTATGATGCGAGGCAGTCGTGTTCCAACTGTTCCAGAGTTCTAGTTCTTTCTTCTATGATGCGAGACGGTGATGTGAGGAGAGTGGGCTTAGCTGTTGTCTCTGGAGAGGCCCGGGCCGTCCCCTCCTTGTCTCCGATCCCCTGCGTGCCGCCCACGAGCACGTCCTGCGTTCTGAGAGACAAAAGCATCCGATTTCCTGTTTTCTTGTTCTCTTCCTGCCCATCTCAGCTACCGCTCTGACGGAACCAAGGGAAGCTTGTATGTGTGAAAGCGCACGTGTGTGTGTGTGTGTGTGTGTGCGCATGTTTCAGTGTGTATGTGTTTGTGTGTATGTGAGTGTGTGTGTGTGCATGTTTCAGTGTGTATGTGTGTGTACGTGAGTGTGTGTGTGTGTGCATGTTTCAGTGTGTATGTGAGTGTGTGTGTGTGCATGTTTCAGTGTGTGTGTGAGTGTGTGTGTGTGGACCAGACAGGTGCAGGAAACCCCAGGCTCATTTAGCTAATGGCCTGTTTGTCCTTGGAACCTCCAGAGGTGACCCACACACGAGATGGACGCTCTGGCAGAGAAAGGACTGCAGAATCTAGGACAAGGAGGGGGACTGTGAGCGTGTGTGTGTGAATGTGTGTTAGTACACGTGTGTCTGTCTATACGTGTTGGTGTGTGTGCGTATGAGCGTGTGTGTGTGCGTGTGTGTGTGAGTGTTGAGGGCCGTATGTGGGTCGTCTCTACCTGTGTTCAAAACGACAGTGGCATCAGCTGGCATAACATGACATGTTACATGTCCCTCCGGTAACATCTCCTGCTTGACCAGCAGCATATTGTAACTTCCCCTCTATCACTACTCCCATGGAGACACCTCCCTCCCTCCCTACCTCCCTCCCTCCCTCCCTTCCTTCCTCCCTCCTTCCCTTCCTCTTTCTCAACCTCTCCCTCTCTCCCTTTCCCGCCTCCCTCCTTCTCTCCCTCCCTTCCACTCTTTCTCTCTCTTTCCCTCCCTCTCCCTCAAAGTCTATCATTACCAAAAGAAAAGGAGCGCTGCTAGATTGTCATAAACATTTCCCATAATGCTGTCTGACAAGCACCATTTGTGTTAAAGATAGCGAATCACAGGGGGCGCAACCCCTGACTAATGAATACGGGGGGGATAATGATTGGTCACATCCCCTGGAGCCCCGCCCCTCATTCACCACATAATATGCGTCTGTGGTTTTGATAAATGATAGATACGAGTCCTCTTTGGGGGCTGAAGCTCTATATTCGTCTGCTTCTCTCCTCTTACTACGGTTTCTCTGGCTTCCTCTAACCAAAAACACATGTCTGGTGGTTTCGGAAAACGCCAATTTTTCCGTCACCACTTCAAACTGCGGCTTAGATGAGGGTCTCCCTGTGGAGGGAAGAGGAGTTGGTCTAGAAAGGGTTCGATGAAGGACGTTAGATGTTAGAGTACATACATACACACAGGAGAGGGAGGGAGGCAGGGGAGGGAGGGAGGGAGGCAGGGGAGGGGAGGGAGGGAGGGAGGGAGGGAGGGAGGGAGGGAGGGAGGGAGGGAGGGAGGGAGGGAGGGAGGGAGGGAGGGAGGGAGGGAGGGAGGGAGGGAGGGAGGGGTCAGGGGTTGCATGGGGGTGGGGTGAGGGGGTGGAGACGGTGGTAGGTGATGAGGGGGTTTGTTGGTCTCCATAAACAAGTCTCTGCGTCTGCGCTCAATAAATACCATTCCCCCTTCCCCGTCCCCTCCCCAGTCAAAACACAGACAGAAACGCACTCTGGCACCAAGGGGCCAATCAGCAAATTGCAAAACGCTTCCCTGATTGACTGATAAAAGTGAATTGGAAACAGTTCCGGTAATACAAGACACAGGATTTGTGTTTGGATTGGTGTCTGCTGTTTGTCATTTAATCTGCTGTAAGACGGAGCAATCGCACTCATAATGTGTGACATTATTTTCAAATGATGTTTTGTTTGCTTGACTTTCATCCTTAAGTGTAAAAAAAAAAAAAATTAATGGAATACAACTGAAAAAATTGTTTAATGTTAATTGAATTGAATGTAAAATGATTTTTTTTTAAATGACATAAAAATGTAATGGATTGTATTAAATGTCAAATATATTGTATAAATATTTTAAAAACTTGTCCTCCCATCAAGGTCCTGAGTGTTCCAGGAACTTCACCGCCTCCAGAGGAGTGATTAGGACCCCAGGCTTCCCAGACAAGTACCCCAACAACCTGGACTGCACCTTCATGATCTTCGCCCCCAAGATGGCAGAAATTCTGGTGGAGTTCGACAGCTTCGACATGGAGCCTGACACGACTCCGCCCCCAGGGGCCGTCTGCCGCTACGATTGGCTGGAAATCTGGGACGGCTATCCCACAGGTGAGGGGCATGGAGGGGAGGAGGGAGGGCGACAGGAAGGAGAGAGGGGATGGAGGGGAGGGGAGGGGAGGAAGTGAGTGATGGGGGGTGTGAGGGTGGAAGGAGGGAGGGAGAGAAAGAGAGAGAAAGAGAGAGAGAGGGAGAGAGAGAGAGAGAGAGAGAGAGAGAGAGAGAGAGAGAGAGAGAGAGAGAGAGAGAGAGAGAGAGAGAAAATGAGAGAGTCAGACTGTCAGAAAGGCTGCATCGAGAGGAAAGTCAGGCTGAAAAAAAAGAAAACAAAAGAAAATGTGATGAGGAGAAGAAGAACAAGACTGAGCTTTTTATCGACAACACAGCAGCCTCCCCTGAGGCCTGCAGGCATTAACAGCACAGATCAATGAGACAGAATGTCCATTATGCCCCCATGATGTGTTTCCCCTCTGGACTACATTTCCCAGACTGCATTGTTGCGTGATTGGTCTCCGGCTCAGAGAGAAAGACAGGAAGTCTATAGATTGTGAGTGCCAGGGCCCCATGGTTCCCAGATGCCCACCTCTCTGATTGGCGGGCATCAGCGGATTTCCTCCTCGATCCTGGGGCCGTGCCAACCAGATGACTGGCGCAGCTCTAAAGAAAAGAACCGCACAAGCGCTCGCTTTCAGGTGACGCCAGCAAACATCACGTTGCTGGCTCCCCCTCCAGACCTGCGTGTTCTCTGCTTATCATGTCTGCCAACGCTCTGTGTTCCTGGCTCCTGTGTGTGTGACAGTGTGTGTGCGTGCGTGTGTGACAGTGTGTGTGTGTGTGACAACAAAGATAATAGACAATGTAGGTCCCGGAGGATGAAGCGAGACAGATCGCTGGGAGATGGGCTGGAGCACCGTGTGTGTACAGCGTGTGGTGTATGTGAAGGCACACACGCTGCAGGCTTCTGAAAACATGAACTCTTTTCTGACCTGAAACCGTTTCCTCGTTGAATCGGCTCAGAAAGAATACTTTAGGTAACGGCTCAAGACGAGCTTGATCGAACCCCAGCTTCTTTCTTTCGTGTCTGAGCTGAGAAACACTGTTAGAACCAAGCGCTTCTGATGCTCGGCCTACCGTTGTACTTTGTACATGCACCATTTGTACGTCCCTTTGGATGAAAGCATCTGCTAAACAAATGAAAACATAAAAGGGAATCTATGCTAGTAGACAAAGGGATCTGAGTAGCGTGAAGGTGTGAAGGTATAGGTGAGGAACCCTGGGAATGTGCCTGTTACCTGGCTGCCTGCCCGACCGCATCACACCACAAATGACAAGTGAGAGGGGAGGAGTTGTCAAATCGACATGGCATTCTATATATATATATACGTGTTCCGACTGCGGTTTTACAGTAAGTAGGTCATGTTTTTTATTAGCGAATAAGAAATGGAGGTTTAGGCAAGGACACGTAGACTTGAGATTGATGGAGATACTTTGGTTGCTTAGTGTCGATGAAGCTGACAGATTTCTCTCTTCCTCCTCTCTTCCCCTTTCTTTTTTCTTTAACCTCTTCTTTTTACAATTTCTTCCTCTCTCTCCTTTTCTGATTTCTCTCTCTCCATCTCTTTACCTATCCCTCTCTCTCTTTATTTCTCACCTCCCTCCTCTCTCCCCCTTCTCTCTATATCTCTCCCTCTCTCCATGATCTCTCCGTATCTCTCTCTTTGTATCTCTTCCTACCCTTCCACTATTCTCTTCTTTCCTCCTGCCCTCTCTCCCCTCCAGTGGGCCCCCACATCGGGCGCTACTGTGGCCAGAGTTCCCCGGGCCGTGTCATCTCCTACACGGGCATCCTGTCCATGACCATCACCACGGACAACGCCATCGCCAAGGAGGGCTTCTCTGCCAACTACACGGTCCGCGAGCGGCCCGAGGCCTCGGAGGGTGAGTTGGGCCGCAGCTTACACACGTACAACACTCGCCCTCTCTGCACCACCCTCTCTGCACCGCCCTCTCTACACCGCCCTCTCTACACCACCCTCTCTGCACCGCCCTCTCTACACCGCCCTCTCTACACCACCCTCTCTACACCGCCCTCTCTACACCGCCCTCTCTACACCACCCTCTCTACACCACCTTCTCTACACTGCCCTCTCTGCACCACCCTCTCTGCACCACCCTCTCTGCACCACCCTCTCTGCACCACCCTCTCTGCACCGCCCTCTCTACACCACCCTCTCTGCACCACCCTCTCTGCACCACCCTCTCTGCACCGCCCTCTCTGCACCACCCTCTCTACACCACCCTCTCTGCACCACCCTCTCTACACCACCCTCTCTACACCACCCTCTCTGCACCACCCTCTCTGCAGACAGAACATGTGTTTCTACTGTAGTTGTGGAGCAGAGTTGGATTGTGAGCCTGTGTCGTTTGGTTGTTGATGACCGTTAGATCTTGACCCTCTTGCAGAGTTTTTGTAGTTGCTGGCGTGTTTGTGGGTCTGTTCTATCAGTCCTGATGAACGATTTCACAAAGACTGTCATGTTGGAATTTCCCCAGATTACTGCGGATAATTTAGGGCCCCAGAGGAACAGCCGGGTCACCTGACTCGTTCACCCTGTGAAGGAATGTGTGTGTGTGCTCCTGAGTGTATATGCTTGCGTACAAGTGTGTGTGTGCGCGTACGTGTGTTTGTTTTGGTGCACACAGGTCCCCCATCAGATATAAATCTGTCCACAAAGCAGTTGTCTGGATGGCTAAGAGGGGAGCTGGTGTTAAGACACAGCTCTAACCATCCCAGATGGCTGGACACACACACACACACACACACACGCACGCACACACACACACACACACGCGCACACACACACACACACAGATGAATTCACATTCTTTCCTTGACAAATACACACCTACTCTTACACCCTTAGTCTCACACACTCTGCCTTGCAGACACACACACACACACACACACACACAGAGGGCTGGCCGGCGTAGTGTTTTCAAAGCGGACCCAGACATGTGGAGATTCCCATCACCAGTTCTCCAGCTTGGCGTGACAGATTGAAATGAAGGCCCCCCTAGTGAACCGAATCACATAAACTTTTCCACAACATTTACTATCACTTTTTTAGTGTATGTTATATGATAGTGTGTGTGTATGTCTGTGTGTGTGTGTGTGTGTGTGTGTGTGTGTCTGTGTGTGTGTTTGTGTATTCCCCAACTGTTTTGGAAAACTTTTCTAATATATATTTTTTTTATTACGTGGGAGGACAGCGCAAAATAGAGATAGTTGTCAGATATCTTTTATTTCTTCACTTTCTTCCAAACGTCTTTATCTTATCTGGCCTGTCATCGACACCTCATGCTGTGACTGTGATGGGAGAAGATGGAGAGAGCGAGCAAGAGAGCGAGAGAATATGTGTCAGATAAGGTCTTTGAAGATGGTGATTTGGGTGGTGGCATATCAGTCGAGTCCAGGTCTAATGCCTCATGAATAGATAGGAGAGAATTAGCTCCCTGTTTCAGTAGCTTCCTGGTCTGGGGGGGGGGGGGGGCTGTAGTGTCACAATGTTGTGACAAGTTTGTGTTAGTGCGGGCTGTGAGTGTCAGGGGGGGTCAGGCAGACCTTGCGTCTCCAGCCGCCCCCCCCCCCCCACACACACCCACACACACAGACACACACACAGACACACACACACACACAGACACACCCACACACACTCACAGACACACACACAGACACACACACACAGACACACCCACACACACTCACAGACACACACACACACACAGACACACACACACACACAGACACACACACAGACACACACACACACACACACTCACACACACAGACACACACACTCACAGACACACACACCCACACACACTCACACACACAGACACACACACACACAGACACACACACAGACACACCCACACACACTCACAGACACACACACAGACACACCCACACACACTCACACACACACACAGACACACACACAGACACACCCACAAACACACACAGACACACCCACACACACAGACACACACACAGACACACACACACTCACAGACACACACATGCTGTGCCCCCCGTACCCCCTGCTAGGAGCATTCTTAAAAGAACACACTAGAGTAGAATTAGCTTTTGGCCCTGACTCCCTATCTGTGTGTGTGTGTGTGTGTGTTTGTATGTGTGTGTGTGTGTACGTGTGTCAGACAGGGCAGCAACCCCAGGGCTGTGTCAGCTCCCAGACACTAACATTGAAGGACGGGTCACCTAGGGGGACGGCTCGTGAAAAACTTTTTTCAAGGACTTCTGAAGAGCTGCATGCTCTTTGGAAGTTCCAGCTTGAATATTTGGAGTGGATCTCTCAACTGGGAAAGTCCTTCTGGAGTGTAATCTCCGAGTAGGCACGGTTCAGAAATACATGACCTCGCTCTCTTATTTCGGCTAGGCAGAGGGAAACTGCCGGGGACGTTTTTTTTTTCCGGATGAAGCACAGTAAAAATCCATTACTCTTATCTGAATTGCTTCTCTCTGAGGGGAATTCAGAGTTGCGTTCAAGTCCCACGGAAGTTAACATATCTCATGTCGCTAGAATGGCATTTCTCAATAAGTTTATTGTGGTCTATTTACATAAGTCACTCGGTTGTGAATGTTCGGAGTCGACGGCGTATCAACTGCTAGCCTACAAATGTTCCACTCAACCATCCAATACCTGTCTGTTATCGGTCACACATCATTGTTAGTCATTCCACGAGTAAAACGGCCAAAACTTCTTAGTTAATATGTATATAATGGTCGACAGGACGTAGGCTATACGCTATTTGCTAAATCATTTCCACATCCTCTGTTGCCAACAGACTTTGCGTGTGTGGAGGCTATGGGTATGGAGTCAGGGGAGATTACTTCTGACCAGATCAGCGCTTCTTCACAGTACAACCCCAACTGGGCGCCGGAGCGATCGCGTCTCAACTACAAGGAGAACGGATGGACGCCCTCGGACGACTCCGCCAGGGAGTGGATACAGGTAGGCTATGAGCTAACTAGCCATGAAACTGATCCATAGCATGGATACTGCCAAGTTAGTTACACGCTACCTATAGCATGAATACCGTGAAGTTGGCCTTCTGTAAGATAAAGGCTAAGCGTCAATATTTTCAGCCAATGGATAAAAAAAATGGGTAAAAAATTAATTAATAAAAGCTTCATGTTAACAAAGGGTTTAAAAGGTTTAAAAAAAAACATGCAGATCAGAAGATCAAACCAGCCTTCACCAAAAAGTTTCTGTGAGCGTGTTATTTAGTCAAAGACGTAAATAATCTCATCATCAAAATAAGCCACTTCACTAGCTAATGTTACAGTGAAGTACAGTGTGCAGAATGTGGCAAATCGCAACTCATCCCTGTTTTGAAAGCATAACACAAACACGAGGACTCGTATGTGGCTATTTATAAGCACGGGGGCGAGACGCCTGTTTATCTTATGTATGTCCCCGCCGCCAGCAAGCCCTGTAGCATTTCGCCTCCTGGGCTAACGTACACTGCCCTTCTCATGTCATAAACCGGAGTCATCAGGTTCAATCCGCACAACATCACGACATCTCCCTGAAGCCTGGTTCACACGTGGTGGTCATTGGAGGGAAATTGGCTTGCAGTAATGAGTTATTTTTTGTTTATTTACTTAACCCCCCCCCCCCCCCCGCACACACACACCCTCCCACACACACACACACACACCCTCCCATCCCCAGTATCTTATCTAGGATGTTCTGAGGGAATGAAGGAAGATAGGAGAGGTCTTATACTTAACCCTAACCCAAATAGGGCGGGACCCAGTCCCGGCCTATTGTGATGGACAGGAACTGGGAGGAAGACCCACAATGTCCCTGGCGGTGAGAACACACCAGTACTTCCTTCCTGTGGGATTTGACACAGTCTCACGGGAAGTCAGCGTCGCAGCTTTAACTAGTATTAGCTTTTCCCTCAGAGAGAGGTTATTGTCTGTCTGGGGAATTCTATCTTTGGTGAGTGGAGGGATCATGAGAGTACAAACACTAGAGGGTGACTGTGTTCCCTGGCTGGGGTGACTGGGTTCAGGCTGTGAAGATACTGGGTGTACCCCCCCCCCTGGTTCAGGGATCTCACAGAGCCACAGGTCGATATGGACTCTGAGGTCACATGTTGGTCCCATGAAATGAATTGATTTCATTGGCTGCGTTCAGATGTATTGATTTAACTGGCTAAATTCAAATGTGTTGAGTTAATAGGCTGTAGGATTGCTTTAATTGGCTGTATTCATATGTATTGATTTTATTGGCTACATTCATAATTGATTTAATTGGCTATATTAGAATGAATCTCAAAGAACAGTCTCCCCTTGAGGACTCATCTGAACATTTTTGGTCCTTGTACAACTTGGGTCGAGCAGTTTGTCTTAGTCAAAAGTGACTACTATACATTGTTTGAGTTCTCCTCGCAGTGTAGCAGCGTAGAGGAGCCTTCTGACAGTGATTTATAGACTAAGTAAGTCTGCTGTTCTGGTCCCTCTGCTTTCGCAAGGCGTCTGAGTTACGACTGGTGTTTTTTTTGCGGACAGAATTTTCCATTTTATTTGATTAAGTGTGGTGCGCAGCCTAGCCCATACCCAGCATGGTGTGGCCCTCCTCAGATCTCCATTCGTCTTACTTCAGATGACTATTATGGGATGGTTAATTCATGCACGTGTGCCTTCACTACGCACGCCCCTATTAGTCATTTTGAGACGTTTATGTTTTATTGATCCTATTTTCAGACTGCTATCATTCATAACGTTATTTCGATGAGTTTGCACGGACATTTAGGATGGTTGAGGACAGGATATTCACTTTGCACCCCGTTATGATAAATCAAACGTATTTATGTGGTGTGCACTAATTATTTATTTCAGCATCCTCTATATGTGATTAAAGTTGAGGCTCTGGAAGGTTAGTTTCATCCAGATGCCAATATTGGTCCAACTGTCATCCATTCCAGTTCATGGAGAAGATCTATCTCCAATATGGCAGTTTGCTGTAGATTGACATGTTATTCAAAGCTATGAGGTCAACTCAGGAAATATTTCCTTCCTCTTCTAGTCACGGTATTTATAAACGTCTTCTGCTTAAAGAGAAACGTTTGTCTCCTCTGTGTGACGCAATCAGGAAAACATTTAAAAAAAAGAAAGACGAGGGCGAGAGAGAAGTTTGCATCTGGAAAACACATTTGGAGTTTTATTTTAAAAGACAGAAATGTGAAAACAAAGAACCCTCCAGGGTCCTTCTAGAATCTCCTGTCTTCCGAGTCGCTTTGAGAAACTCCAGACTGGAGTGAAAAGCCTGAAAACGCCGATACAGGAAGCTCTGACACAAATCAGCCGGTAACTCTAGATCCGTAGGCCAGGGACCGACACTGACGGGACGAGGGCTTGAACTCAGCCATATCTCAGAGGCTAAATGCTGAAAAACGAGAAGAGTTCCCTGTTAGACATTTGGCTTGAGCTGAATTGCCCTGTCAGGGTAACGACAAGCCCAGTGTAACCAGTTCCTTGCTAAATAGTTTATGATTTAAAGGGGGCAGAGGGTTGTTAGCGCTGACTGGTCCTGTTTCCCTTCCACCCAGTAGTCGCTATAGCCGTGTCTGTAGCTAGCTGGTTTGCTTTTTTCCAACGCTTTGATTTCACACACACCCTTTCTCCTGGCTTCCCTTGACGTTTACTTTTTTTTTTTTTCCTCACCGTTTCTCGTGTTTCTCACATATTTTCCCCGTCAGAAACGCGGCTGCCCTGGCTGGAGGCCTGGTCCGAGTGGTCTGTGTGGACCGGGTCACCCGCCCACGCCATGCTGGCTGTGCACTGGGTGGCACTGTCACTTCAAGGCATCGTGTTCAGCAAGAGAAGCAACATGTGCTGTTTTTTCCCGCTTCGCCAAACATCTCGCGGTCCGAACATGCGGTTGCGGGCCCTCTCCCTCTCTCTCTCTCTCTCTCTCCTTCTCCCTCTCCCTCTCACGGTCCTTCTCCCTCTCTCTCTCCTTCTCCCTCTCCCTCTCACGGTCCCTCTCCTTCTCCCTCTCTCTCTCTCTCTCTCTCTCTCTCTCTCTCTCTCTCTCTCTCTCTCTCTCTCTCTCTCTCTCTCTCTCTCTCTCTCTCCCTCTCTCTTTCCCTCTCCCTTGTGGTTGATTTTTGAACATAAAAGCTTATAGATTTCATACACATACATCTATGCATATGACCAAAATGTCTACACACCTTCTTTTTCACCTTGTCCTTCTCCATCTCCCTCTCTCTCTCCCTCTCCTTCTCTCCCTCTCCCTCTCTCTTTCCCTCTCCCTTGTGGTTGACATTTTTGAACGTAAAAGCTTATAGATTCCATACACATACATCTATGCATATGACCAAAATGTCTACCACACCTTCTCTTTCTCTTTGTCCTTCTCCATCTCCCTCTCCCTCTCTCCCTCTCCCTCTCTCCCTCTCTCCCTCTCTCTTTCTCCCCCTCTCCCTCTCCATCTCTTTCTCCCTCTCTTTCTCCATCTTCCTCTCCTTCTCCCTCTCTCCTTTTCCCTATCTCCCTCTCCCTCTCCTTCTCCCTCTCTCCTTCTTCCTCTCTCCTTCTCCCTATCCCTATCCTTCTTCCTCTTCCTCTCCTTCTCCCTCTCTCCTTCTCCCTCTCCTTCTCCCTCTCCCTCTCCTTCTCCCTCTCTCCTTCTCCCTCTCCCTCTCCTTTTCCTTCTCCTTCTCCTTCTCCTTCTCCTTCTCCCTCTCCTTCTCCCTCTCCCTCTCTCCTTCTCCCTCTCCTTCTCCTTCTCCTTCTCCCTCTCCCTCGCCTTCTCCCTCTCCCTCTCCTTCTCCCTCTCCTTCTCCCTCTCTCCTTCTCCCTCTCTCCTTCTCCCTCTATCCTTCTCCCTCTCTCCCTCTCCTTCTCCCTCTCTCCCTCTCCTTCTCCCTCTCTCCTTCTCCCTCTCCTTCTCCCTCTCCCTCTCCTTCTTCCTCTCTCCCTCTCCTTCTCACTGTCCCTCTCCCTCTCTCTCCCTCTCTCCCTCTCTCCCTCTCTCCCTCTCTCCCTCTCTCCCTCTCTCCCTCTCCCTCTCTCCCTCTCCTCCAAGCTCGCCCATCTCACTCCTCGGGGCGGCACTTTATTAAGAAAACACAGAAAGAGAAATCTGACAAAGAATGTGGGTCACAGTACCGCTGATTACCAGTATGCTTTCCTCCTGAGAGAAGAAAAAAAACAACACATCAATATCCTGTTTTTTGAAGGAAGTGCCAATGTTTTTGTTCAATCTCATTTAGTCACAGACTGTTTGAACGAAATCCCTCCCTACACATCCACCGCCACCCCCACCTCCACCTCCCCCCTCCTCCAGCCCTCCTCCACCCCCCCCGTCCTCCAGCCCCCCTCCACCCCCCCCCCCTCCTCCAGCCCCCCACCCTTCCATTGTTTTCTCCATTAAAGACCTTAGCGGGACTATTTTCAGACCCGTCAGAGTCGGTGCCAAGTGTTGAGTAATTAGAATATGGGGGAGTGATTAGGTCCCTGATTCAGCTCAGAGGAAGCCTGGAGGACGAGGCCAGGCTGGAGGAGACGAAGCCCAAGGAGGGAACGAAGGGCCAGGACTGAACACTGGAGGGCTTTCCTCTCACAGACCAGACAGTCAAGACTCGTCTTTGGCAGAGCGTTGTTGTCGTGATGTCGTTGGATTGATGCAGCGTGAAAGTTTCTGTCTGGCAGGCGCAAGGGCAGGATGTGGAGGAGTTGTTGCAGATGTATGTGGTTAGTGTCACGTTTTTCCTGGTGGAGTTTTCTAACGCGCTCTTAAAAAAAAGAAAAAAGTGCGTCGTTTGGAATTGTGCCTCGCTTGTGTTCCGTGTTCCAAACGTTCTTGGAACCCCCCCTCCGGCGTTCTCAGTCCTGAATCCATGTCTGACTCTGGCTGGGAACTCTGCATCCCCTCAAAACTCCTGCTGCTCTGTCGGGTACCCAGCCCACACACCCCTCTGGGAAAGTATTTCCTTCACTTTCCTAGAGAAGTGGTGCAGAGAGAGGGGGAAAAAGAGAGCGAGGCTAAATCAGGAGAATCTTCCAGTCCTAGTGTCTTAGCGGTCTCTGATGATGTAATTACACACCCACATTTACACTGTACATAACTCAAGGGTGCTGTATCACCAGTGTCATGTCACAGTTGAGCTGTTGGTTTCAACATAGGCCGGAACGAGTTCACTTCATAGAACTCGTTTTCACGTTTAAGGGCCTGACTGACTTCCTGTAAGTTCTTGGAAGTTTATTGAGAGACAGTTGGGCTAGTGCAAGTGTTCATAGAATGAAGACAAGAACATAAACAAAGTCATTGTTTCAGTTTAAAAGAGGACAGTTTTAACTTATCCAGATTCTGCTTTCAGACCGCCCCCCCAAAAAACGTATTATTTCACAATTTCTGAGTTGTGAAATCGTCGGAATTCACCAAAAACACTAATCCTGCGAGTTTAAAAAGGGGCGACGACCTGTTCCACGTGAAGTTAACGTCATCTAAGACTGTCTGTGTGCAGTTGTACAGTCAGGAGGTTGACCAGACTCTGACAGGCCCAGTCAGAGTGGTGTGTCGGTCACACATGGGAGGTTGAGTCAGACATGTTTGTTGTTGTTTACGTTTGTCTGGTTGTGAATGTACAGGGCCCGGGTCAAAGGTCACTCGCAAGAAACCCCCATGGCTTGTTGTGTTAGAAGCACACACACACACACACAAATAAACAGAGTCAATTCATCACACCCTGCTCATTAGTGATGCTGTCAGACAACCGTGAAATTGGATCAGACTGATAGAGACCCGGTTCTCACACGCACTCTGTCTAGAACCTTCTCACTAAGTGTGTTTGACAATATACACACACACACACACACACTCTATCTTGCTCCGGAATCTTACCCTCCAGGAATTGAAGGAAAAACAATGCAGAGGCAAGTAGCTATCTTGCGTTTTTTGAACAACCACCACAGTTACAATAGGCCTCAAAGCAAAACAGACTGGTGTGTGGAGGTGGTCTGTCACTGAGGTGTGTGGAGGTGACCTCTCACTGAGGTGTGTGGAGGTGACCTCTCACTGAGGTGTGTGGAGGTGACCTCTCACTCAGTGTGTGGAGGTGACCTCTCACTGAGGTGTGTCTCTGTGTCTCCAGGTGGATCTGGGATTCCTGCGCTTCATCTCGGCCGTGGGCACGCAGGGAGCCGTCTCCAAGGAGACCAAGAAGCACTACTTTGTGCGCTCCTACAAAGTGGACGTGAGCTCCAACGGAGAAGACTGGATCACCGTGAAGGAGGGCTCCAAGCAGAAGGTAGAACACGTTGAACTCAGAACCTTCTAGAAAAGGGGAGTCATATGGCTGAGCGGTTAAGGAATCGGGCTAGTAATTAGAAGGTTGCCGGTTTGATTCCTGGCCATGCCAAATGACATTGTGACCTTGGGCAAGGCATGTCACCCTACTTGCCTCGGGGGAATGTCCCTGTACTTACTGTAAATTGCTCTGGATTAGAGCGTCTGCTAAATGACTAAATGTAAATGAAAGGAGAACGCTGTGGGTGCAGAACCCTGCCCCAGCGGGCCTCCTGACGGAGCGATGAGTCTCTCTAGCGGGGGACTGACGTCCTGTTCTCTGTGTTTTGTTCCAGATCTTCCAGGGGAACCACAACCCCACGGACGAGGCGCGTAGCTTCCTGCCCAAGCAGACGCTGGCTCGCTACGTCCGCGTCCGGCCCATGTCCTGGGAGCAGGGCATCTGCATGCGCTTCGAAGTGTACGGCTGCAGGGTCTCAGGTCGGTCTCTTGGCCGCTCTCACACATGCGCCTAGACACACATGTAGAGTCATACACACCCCAAATATACACACATACACACATGTACAAACGCACACATACTATACCTACTCCCTCTCTGTTTCCTCTCACACAAAACCACACGTGACTCAAACTGACTCAAACTGT
>NC_140370.1:15560000-15650000 GCF_054491055.1 Hypomesus nipponensis | reverse complement strand
CCATCCTCATCACCATCATCGCCATGAGTGCCCTGGGGGTGTTCCTGGGGGCCATCTGTGGGGTGGTGCTGTACTGCGCCTGCTCCCAGGGCAGCATGACGGAGAGGAACTTGTCGGCGCTGGAGAACTACAACTTTGAGCTGGTGGACGGAGTCAAGCTAAAGAAAGACAAGCTGAACACACAGAGTACTTATTCGGAAGCGTGAGCTCAAGAACCCATCCTCGTGTGAGTGCGAAGCAGCCAATCAGATGGAGGGACATGGCCTCGTGGAGGGTGGGAGGTTGACTGAGACTGACTGAGTGGAGATTTTCTCAGGAGCTGCAGTGAGAGAAAGCTAACTGTAGGGGGCACTGTGTATAAAATATATGTACAGCAAAAAAAAAATATTGTTTTGTTTTGTAAGTTTTGCGTGCTTTGTTTTTTGTGTGTGAGTAATCAGATGCTGGTGTTGAGACCAATTAAGATGAAAGTATTTATCTTTTTTTTTTTATTCCTCTGAAAATCAGTTTTGTTTTTTGTTTTCATTTTGTTTTCCTTGTTTCATGGAAAGAAATTGAACATTTCGTCTCCCTATCCTGCCGTGTGGCTGTTAGGCTGGCCATGTGACGTGTGTGTGTGTATGGATGTATATACATGTTTATGTGTGTGTGTCCGTTGTCTGTATGTGTGTGTATGCAGGTGCGTATGTCTTATTTGTTTGTGTCGTGTGTGTCTTTGTCTGTGTGTGTGTCTGTCCTGTATGTGTGTGTGTGTCATGCGTCATTGTGTGTGAGTGTGTGCTTCATTCCTGTGTGTGTGTGTGTGTGTGTGTGTGTGTCTTTGTGTGCCTGCACCCAGGAGAGGGCTGCAGTCCTGGCCTCAGACCTGTGTCTAGCGCCAACAGTGCCTTTTCTCTACATTTCTGTTGCCTTTCCATCTCCTTCTGTTCTCCTCACAGCAGTAGTTAGGTGTCAGCCGTCAGAGACCGACGGACAGGATTTCACGCCATCCCTCCACGGCACCACACATCCAACTTATTGTACATAAGTTTTAATATATTCGAGCGCCCTTTTGATATAGAAAATGACCCGATGTTGCAGTATCCTTTCGTCATATACAGTGGTGTCTGGCTGTCATCACGTGATAGGCTACAGTACTTGTGTTCCTGCTTCTTATTGGTGCTCTGACAACGCTGCCTGAAACAGGATTCCAACAGCTTCGGATTGTGTTGTATATTAAACCGGGATTACATTTTTACTTAAGGAGGTGGTTTCAGGCTAGTGTCCAGAATGCAACTGAAATATTTTGTGGTTTCAATCAGTTTTGTCAATCATAGAAAGAGGAAAAAACTACATTTTCAGTCACTGGAACCTGAATTTGACATGATATCCTGGATTGTCTCAACTGTGTTCATGCACCCACGGCATCATGGGAAATGTAGTTACTTTCCTACAAGGAGAATACAGGGGACAACATTGCCACTGAATCAATCAGCACATAATGAACAGAGACTAAATAGCTGCTTCTTCTAACCACCACCACCATAACCACACGGCGTGAATGAGACTTGGGATTTGAACCCTGATCCCTAGGGTCCCATATGACTGAGACCGCGCCGGAACTAAAGGCTAAGCTAACTTTGTCTCTTCCAGGAGTCCCGTCTGAGATTCAAACACTGATCCTGTTGCCTGGGGGCCGGTGAGGAATGGCGAGCAAGGTCATAGAGATGACGATGTGCAGTAGAGCTTCAATCTTTTAAGTAGCAAGGATGTGTACTGTATTGACCATGACAACCCCCAGAATCAATGGATATCAAATGTACATTTTCGGGTTTTTTCGTTGTATGACCTGTGTTTTGTTTCTTCCTTTAAAATCGGTAGAAAGGGTTTGGTTGTCCTGGTGATAGCTTCTCGGTGCTGGTCGTTATGGATACGGGTCTGGTGTTGCCGACGTTATCTCAATTAAGAAAGGATATGGCAGCATTAGATGTGAAAAAAAATGTTGCACTGATATATTTAAAAGTTCTATGTGTTTTATGATAGTGATTTACGAAAAAAAAAACAAAAAAAAACAGAAAGATAAAGAAAGTGAGAGAAAGAGAGGGAAAGAGGGATGAGACAGTGTTACGATTAAGGCGTTTTTATATATAGGTTATGGTTTCAGAGGAAATTATATAATTCTGAAATGTACAATTTCCAGAGATGTTTTTCATTCTTGAAAAAAGCTATACGTGGGCTCTCTTGCGTAGTATTTGATTTACTTGGTATCTTACTATCTTATCATCTTGTGTTTTAGTACCGTCAACGCTGAATGTGCCATTGTTTTTTCTACAAAAGAAAAAAGTTTATTTTCAATACTGCTTCTGTAATCTTCCTGTCTCGAATATATATAAAAAACAAAAACAATGAAACGAGGGGTATTAAGTGAGGCCTTAATGACTGAAGTAATGCTTCATCTTTTGACTCATCCCGCTAGCTTCCAAGACCCATCCACGATCTCTGTTGTTACAGACCCTGATCACTCTGACTACTACATTCCAAAGAATTGGATCAAATAAATGTTTGAATATAACATTTTATCTCTCACATCGATCTTCTCCATTTTAGGCTTTTACCCTACATTAAACACCAGAGGGCAGTGTTGTGATGTTTCAGTTACCGAAGTCTAGAACAACACTACGCTCAACAGAACAAACCAAGATACATTTTGACACTTGCATGTTATATACAGTAGGCCTATGTTATTCTGTGACACAGGATCTCAGTTATGGATGTATTTAAATTCCAGGTGCATCTCAATTGTGGGTGCATCTACATTCAGTGTAGAATTTGTTACGGCGGTTGCTGAGTCGTAGACCAATATGGTAACAAAAGGTTAGCGAGGTTTGCAAACACCGCCACAAACCACAGGATATAGGTCTACCGTTTACTGCCCGTTTCTTTCACAGCAAGGGATCACCGTTTACAGGCAGTTTATGAATAGTCCTAAATGTTGCCTCGCTCTGCAAGTGTGCACAAATGTATTAGGCTACTTGCAGAAGGTGTTAACTGTGAAACTTTTCAAACCGTAAAACGGTGAGTTTCGGAACCACAAACACCACTTCCTATATCATAGTAGCCTATACGCCTAAATTCCACGCATAACTTAGCTACCAATTTAGACATATGCATTTCTCTTTGTAAATATGTATAGGCCTACATACACTAAAATGTATGCTTATGCAGTTTATATATTTCAAACTTTAAAATAAATTACATTTTAATTCGATATGATCGCCGTTTGGTCTTAGTTGGACCAAATGTATTTGGAAAGGCTCAATAATGACTTAATCTTTCCAAAGATTCAATGCAGAATATCATGCATTACATTGGACAAATTCACCTATTTAGCACTTTTAAGACACGGTGCTTCGCTATAGATTTCCTGGTTAGCAGATCTCGTAGTCTGCAGCACTTATTATTCAGCCTTGACATGTTCAAAGTCTTTCCTGGTGAAGTCATGTAGGCATGTAGACCTGCAATGCCAGTAAAATAAACGATCTTGAGGGCGATGACATCATGACTGCTTCCTTCAGCCACGGAAAGGCACACGTTTGCACAGCAGCTGTGAGATCACAAGGCATTACACAGCAGGCTATACGCATGCACTTAGGTCATTTCTGACTTTGACGCTTTGCGTGCAGTAGGCTACACACCTATAAAGCTATGTAGTGGATGTTTTAGCTATATGGCAATGTACTATTGCTATAACTTGTAAAGTCTGTAGATTACTGTTCTCAGCTGCCCTGGACTGCTTTAAAATCACAAATGTATCATTTGAAGGGTCGAAACGGTTTCTGTTCTGCACGCAGGAAGCAAACATGGGTTTGAGCGATGATATCTAAAGTGGTTTGGAAAGCCATGATTCAAATCATACGCAGGGTAAGACAGTGGACATGGTGTAAGCGCGTGTGTAGGTCACTGTGCGCGGACACACATATGCATGCGTGAGTTTGTGTGGATACACTTGCTGTACACATACCTGTATACAGGACAGCTGTTCCTGGTCTGCAACCTGTTCTGTGGGCTTCATTCACTGTCTTGTCAGGTCTGCATTACTCAAAACATTAGTCATCATGAGCAGTTACAACTCTTATCAACCGCTCCGAGCTGGATGTTAATCAGACATGTCTATGTACAGCATCACTGTCACAAAATACACACCACACTCCTCTGAGCAATAGATATTGTTTCTAAGGACAGCCTTGGTGCTTGAGGTTTCCATCCTCATGATTCAGTTCACCATCATGAGTCCTCTGTGTCTGTGACACATGCTCCTCTCTCTCCCCCTCCTCAGTCTGTCTGTCTCCCTCTCTCCCCCTCCTCAGTGTGTCTGTCTCCCTCTCTCCCCCTCCTCTGTCTGTCTGTCTCCCTCTCTCCCCCTCCTCTGTCTGTCTGTCTGTCTCCCTCTCTCCCCCTCCTCAGTGTGTCTGTCTCCCTCTCTCCCCCTCCTCTGTCTGTCTGTCTCCCTCTCTCCCCCTCCTCTGTCTGTCTGTCTCCCTCTCTCCCCCTCCTCTGTCTGTCTGTCTCTCTCCCTCTCTCTCCCTCCTCTGTCTGTCTGTCTGTCTCCCTCTCTCCCCCTCCTCTGTCTGTCTGTCTGTCTGTCTGTCTGTCTGTCTGTCTGTCTCCCTCTCTCCCCCTCCTCTGTCTGTCTGTCTTTCTCCCTCTCTCCCCCTCCTCTGTCTGTCTGTCTGTCTCCCTCTCTCCCCCTCCTCTGTCTGTCTGTCTGTCTGTCTGTCTGTCTGTCTGTCTGTCTGTCTCCCTCTCTCCCCCTCCTCTGTGTGTCTGTCTCCCTCTCTCCCCCTCCTCTGTCTGTCTGTCTCTCTCCCTCCCCCTCCTCTGTCTGTCTGTCTGTCTCCCTCTCTCCCCCTCCTCAGTGTGTCTGTCTCCCTCTCTCCCCCTCCTCTGTCTGTCTGTCTCTCTCCCTCCCCCTCCTCTGTCTGTCTGTCTGTCTCCCTCTCTCCCCCTCCTCTGTCTGTCTGTCTCCCTCTCTCCCCCTCCTCTGTCTGTCTGTCTCCCTCTCTCCCCCTCCTCTGTCTGTCTCCCTCTCTCCCTCTCTCTCCCTCCTCTGTCTGTCTCTCTCTCTCCCTCTCTGTGTCTGTCTCTCTCTCCCTCTCTCTCTGTCTCTCTCTGTGTCTGTCTCTCTCTCCCTCTCTGTCTCTCTCTCCATCCACCTATTTCTCCACCAGTGTGTGTGTCTCTGTTTGTCTCTCACCCAGTGTGTGTACGTTTTTCCATCTTTATCTACCTAGCCTACCACTGTGTACTGTGTGTGTGTGCGTGCGTGTTTGAGTGTGTGTTTGTGTGAGCCAACTAATTGTTTCTGGGGCAGTTATCAAGCTTACCATCCTTGGCCGGGTTACGAATCTGGGAAACCCAACCAATTTATTAAAGGTAAGACTCAGGGCAAGTTCGTTTCTGATCTCGAGCCCTCCGAGTGCATTTGGCATTTCCGGTGTGGGCGGGTCCAGATTGGGAGAGGGGGAGGACTCTCGTCACCCACTTTTTTGAAGGAAAAAGACTCGCCTCGAGACGACTTTAACGTGCGGGCGAGCTGGACTCTGTGCCCAAGTCTGGTTTTCAAGACTCTCCTTTCTGTCGAGATCTGTTAGTTTTATTTTTTCTGTTTTTTCATTCGTCCTTTTAAAAGGATACAACATCACACCATTGATACGCTGAAGTGTTTGTCTTGCTGAAAACAAAAGTAGTAAAAGTAGCGGACAAGCCCAATTTCGTCGGCGTGTCGAAATTGTTTTTTCCGTAGAAGATATATTTTGTCGCCGCAAATGTTACTCTGATTCCGCTAACAAGGATAAACGAGAAAAGGCTTTGCCAAGGTAGGTCCCTCGTCATTTATTTAACCCATTGTTGCTACTGTAATGTTCAGAGTATTTGACAAAGGGCGTAAGAAATTCTGTAAGAGCAACTTTGGGTGGGGATATCTCGCAGGCGAGACGATGAGTGAGTAGACGTTCTGTGTCAGTTCAACTTACACTTAACAAAAATATGTTTTCCTATTTATGTTTTAAGGAGATAATTTTACGAAATCACATAACGGTTAGGTAGTGATGCATTGGCTCATGGCTGAAAGGGGATCATTAGACCAGCTGTCCCCTTTAGGCTATTAAGACCGGGGTAGGCCTTGTTCGGTGGTCCCGTTAGGGAGTTTCATGGAGTCTTTGTACAGCTCTCAAGCAGTCTGAGAGTCTGTCACAACCAAGCTTGTGTCTACGAAAGACCGATCACATCTGTATGCTTGAAGGCCCCACGTTATAACGAGTCAAACGATCGTTGTGAAGTTGCACCCTATTGTTCATGTTGAAATCTCTGCCCCCCCCCCCCCTACTCCCCCACAGTCATTTTGTTTTGCAAAAGATAAAGTTGTCAAATAACTTGTAAATATAGTCCAGTGTATCTACTTTAATACGAGCCAGAATGATAACAAATTGTAACTTTTTTACAGGGGGAACATGACCCCAGTTTAATATTCAGATAGGCCCTACCGGCCAAGGAAGTCAAAAGATGTTATCCACATCTAGCATGGCCATTAAAATACTTAAATATCGTTGTGCGCAAAAAAGGAAATTGGCATTGAATTTGACTTCTGTTTATGATATATATTTACCCTGTAGGCCTACCCCTGCGTCTGAAGCATTGCCATTGCGTAAACATGTAGAGCTAGACCTAGCATGATGAGTCCTGTCTACGATGTATTTCCTGTTAGAACTGCATCGCTCCAGGCTGCATTTTTCCTCTAGAAACTCACAGGCCAGATCGGGCATGCTTGTTGAACAATTTGGCAAAACTGCACCGTTAAGATTGAGTCATGTTTGCGATATATGTATGTAGACAAAGTCCTAATTCGGCCAGTTGAAATGATTAGTCGTATGTTTGAGTGTTTCATATCCTAAACTTATATGGCATCAACATAGTAGTTTAAGTGTTAATCCCTGACTCTGTGATCTCTCTCGCATGCACACACACATGCGCGCGCAGACACACTCAGACACAGTGCTTATTACACTCTTTAGTGTAGGTTACAGAGTCTACAGGACGGATATGGTACGAGGTGGTCTCCAAACGCTTTGTGAGTCACTTCCCCTTAGCAACTCTGTTATGGCTTGGTAACAATTGGTCAGCGCTAGCTAGGAGAGTCCATTGTGCTGATTGGTCAGTGCCTCTGACCCTAAAGTTGTCCTCCTCACTCGACACAATGCCTTCCTCTTCTGCCTTTGATCTGTGACTCATGGTTTACAGGTATGGCATTAGAGCAGTGTTGACAATAAGTGGTCCTTCCCCCCCAAAAAAGGGTGTTGGTGACTCATGACTCATTCGGCCTCTCTGGGCTGTTTGTGTGGAGTGGTGGAAAGTTCTGGAACATTTTGGGGGTTTATTAGTTTGGAATGTGTTTTCTCATTCTCTGAGCAAGGACAGGCTGAGATCAGTGACTTGAGGAGGAACATGGATGTTGGGGGGGGGGGGGGGGGGGGGAAGAGAAACTGAGTCACAAAATGAGAGGCACAAGCTGCTTCTTTCAGCGGGTTTTCAGTCTTGTGGACTGGGAGAGTGACTTCAGATTTCACAAGTGACATGTTGGGATGTGTGTTGAATGAGGAGTATCGTACGCTGTCAGCAAGAAGAGGCTCGGACTGAAAGTATCCTGTGCGAAAAATTCTGTCGGGGGATCCAATTCTGAGCGTGGGTTTCCTTTTTCCAAAGTGTAGCGTTTGTTGGAGGTGGGGGGGGGGGGGGTTCCCTTCCGTATCCACTTACTTTTGGTAGCCAGTCAACACAGGCTCCACAGCACAGTTAATTGAGGAAATGGACACTGCCATGCCCTTCTGGGCTGTCAGGGGAGCTAATGGACAGAGGGGAGGGAGGGAGGGAGGGAAGATTTAATGGAAGGCCTCACACTAGCAGGTGGGGTTGGGGGGAAGGGTGTTCAGAATCTCTACTGGACAGACAGCCGCAACTGTGTCCTGTGTCCTGTGTCCTGTGTCCTGTGTTTTGTAAGCGCTCTCATCTCATTAGAGTCTCGTGTCGTCAAACGTCAAAGAGCTGCCTGATGGTTGTTTGGTCTCTGGGTCTGGTGTGTGTGTGTGTGTGTATATATGTGTGTGTTTATTCGCTGTGCTAAAAGTCTTGGGTAAAAATGTCAAAAGTAAAGAGAAAATGCATGAAATAATGAAACTAAAAGATTTACCTAAAATGCTCCCAACAGTGCAATTTTAAAGTGCCACACAAATACCTATCAATAAATATTTAAGATATATATTTTTCAAAAAATCTTGAGTACTTAAGACTTCTGCACTAAGGCTTCTATATTATATAGGTCTAGGCTAACACTTCATTGGTGTTGCTGTTCTTGCTTGTATCGAGACCAGCATTAACTGGTCCCTTCCTGCTGATCATTCCGCCCTGCTATGCAAGCTAGCTGGCATGTGGTCAAAGAAGAAATGAGCTGACAAAAGACGTATATTCTGCATGAAGAAAACTAAGGAAACCATAGAGTGAGCGAGCTTGGTAGGTGAGACATTTGCTTGCTAGAAGACTTTGGAGGCGTGTCGGTTGTGGCTATCTTACCTCTTCTGCTTTTCTCTGATGTTGTGGTGTGGTGCACCGCAGTGGGGGGGGCGTATCTGATACTGAGCCTCATAACTGGAGCCTGAGAAACCAGGCCTGTGTGGCTCCTTCCTCATGTAGGGTGCAGTCAACCGTGTGTCCAGAAAGAGTATCAGCAAGAGGCTCAGCAAAACATCATCAAGCCCCCATTTCTCGATGGCTAGGGTGATGAAAAATGGTCCGCAAGGAATAGATTTGTCAAGAGTGATCACGGGATGATCGCGGTGCATGTTCACACCAAGTCTGGGTTTATGTCCTGTATTACCGAAGCCGTTTTCACAATCAAAGATATGCCGTGTTGATGGTTGTATTGTTGCTCCTTGTATGGCTGCACCTTGGGTACATATCACGCTTGTTATTTTGCTGTTTGAGCTGCAGTACTGTGAGGCCATAGATGTGAAGGATACTGTGCAAAACACACCACGATGAAATGTAGTCTAAACTACAGTTGCTCTTCTCACAAAAGCGCTACAGAATGTTGCGCTGTTTAACCACCAAACTCTTGAGTCTTGTCGCAGGGATTTCGGTATTTCATTTCCATATTTTTAAAACTTGAGTCGTGACAAGTCAGTCCTGTAATTAATTGACTTGGTCTCATGTAAAACTTCTTGTTTTGAGTGCGTCTGAAACTTTTTTTCACAAGGGAAAAATCCCACGATGGATGCAAAGCTTTGTCTCCGCCAACGTCGAGGAGAATGAGAGTTGTGAAGACATCAGGTACTTCGATGCCTTTTCTATGAGAAGGATATGCGAATACAATCCTATAGCTTTCTCTTTTCTCTGCACACTTAAAAAGTTCCTACGAGCGTGTCACCCAACACTGGAGGGCAGAGCATTTCACTAGACAACTAGACCTGTCTTGGGTGGAATGTTTGGTGAATTTACATGACAGAGCCATGCTCCATGCTTGTCTCCAAAGCATGCTGTTAAATCAAACCCTCGGAGCAAACTGTCCACCGCCAACGACATGCTGCCGACAGTGGCGCGGATTAAGCCACCTTTGACCCCCGCCTAGACTGTGTCTTGTGGCGGAAACCATGGGGTTGGGCGGAAGAGCTTGTTGGAATTCAGAAGGATCCTGTTGCTTCAGTTGGGTAGAACCATGTTTCTTTGGTAAATTGCGTTTGAAAATGTTTATTTGTTGTTGTTTCAGTCAGTAAGTTTTGTGCTATCTGTAAATAGGGAGTCAGGTGGTTGAGCGGTTAGGGAATCGGGCTAGTAATCTGAAGGTTGCCAGTTCGATTCCTGGCTGTGGCAAATGACATTGTGTCCTTGGGCAAGGCACTTGACCCAACTTGCCTCGGGGAGAATGTCCCCGTACTTACTGTTAGTCGCTCTGGATAAGATAATGGATATGACTAAATGCAAATGTAAATACAGAGCTGAAGAGAGTTTGGTACCAGGAGAGACACTGAGCCTGAGCGTGGTCAGTATTTACACAACGACTGCGAGAATGAAAGGTTGTTGTGCCAACTGCAGAGGCTACAGCTGCAGAGACTAACTGCTTCTCCTGCAGGCCGTGACCATACAAAGCCATGATTAGGGCCTGGTTTATTCACACTTCTATAAATATTAGGCTCTGGCACATTTCACACAAGCATGTATTCACACTCTTGAGTCCATCACTCTGAAAGTCTTGTCTGAAACCTGAGGTACAACAGTACAACAAGGTTTTATAAACAAGTTCTAGCATCACCATTTGAAAACAGGGGGTCAGATGGCTGAGCAGTTAGGGAGTCGGGCTATTAATCAGAAGTGGCTCTGGATAAGAGCGTCTGCTAAATGACTCAATGTAAACAAGTTCCCTTTTTCTGTCTTTCTTCACAATCCCCTTCTGTCGTCACTCTCCAAGCGACCGTACGAGTCATGACTGAATCTGCTGGGCTGAGATCACAAACTGTTTCCTGTGACTGATTCACAGCTTGGGGTGCAACTGATATCTCCACCCTCATATGCTGGCTCTGGGCCAGCCTGGGTCATGGTTTCCCATGAAGAAAGAGAGAGAGATATGGAGGGAGAGGGAGAGGGAGAGGATTTTCCCAACCGCCGACTGGGAAAGACCATCCAGCTGCACGGCACGTGTTGGAAACATCCAAGTCTTAGTTGTCTTTTTGTTAAATGTGCTCTACAGTCAGTCGACCACTTTCCGTTCTAATCAACACAGCACGGCCCATATCGACGTGTTGGCCCACCTTTCACTGTTCCAGTATCATCTTGCAGTAGAGTCAGTTAGATAAACATCTGTTCGGTTGCTACACTTCTCCGCCCTGGCGACTTATCAGTTCAGGGGTCTTGGAAGAGAGGGAGAAGTTGCATTGACGATGTTTGGTCGTGGGGGTGTGTTTAACTACAGATTGCGCCCCCTGTGGGTAACTGTCAGTTTGAGCAACGGAAGGGGGTTGACTAAGTTATTTTGTCCTGGAAGTTTTTCCTTGTCTTCTTTGAGAGTTGAGGTTGGGTGCAGTTCTGTGATTTGTATGTGAGGCCCTCAGTATCACTCCTTGTAGAAAGGTCCATACAAATATATTTGATTTGATTTTGACCGGTGAACTCCCCTTTAGTTTAGTGCTCTGAAGATACCCTGAGCTGTAAACAAAGACGGAAGCTAAGGAATGTTGGGAGGAGTCTTCAAGTTGAGAGACTGGAACTGCAATTGGTGTGGGGTATGACATCTTCCAACTGCTGACTCTTCATGAATCTTTTTGTAATTTAGAATCAATTCTCAAAGCTTTTGGTTAAGTTTGACATGGTCGTTTTGTATGCTTTAAATGTGGTTAGCTACGGCTAGCAGGCCTAGCCGCCCTGCGTGGTGTTTTCTGTGGTGCAGGCTGCTCAGAGTCCCTGCTCCTCCAACTGATCCCGTACGAATGTACTTTACGCTACCCATAAGTTGATAGTAAACTATTTGATCAAATAAATAGGGTAATTTGTCATTGATTGGTCATTGTTTTGTGTGAACTGAATGTGCTGTCTTGAACAAATATTGGCACGAAAAAATGATTTAGTAAGATGGACTTTTTTACATCATGGTTTTGCTGCATTTATCATTCAAAGGTGTTTCGTTCATAAACAAATTCCAGTCGCTCACACGTTTGTGTTCACACAAGTCAACACATCCCAATATGGCTTTTTCAGAACACGAGCTGTTGCTTGTCAGGGTTGTTTCTTCATCTTAACAAAGAGCAACTCGGCTTTAAACACTTTTGTTTATCTTACCGGGAAGGGTAGTGGTCATGGTCCACATTCTCCGAGTGTCTCAGAGTCGCTCTGCTCCCGGAGGCACGTTCAAACAGACCAATCTGATCCCGGATCAGCTTTCCCCGCCGTGCTGATCTGGGAGGAACTTCACAGGAAGTGTCTTCACAGGAAGTGTGTCATCGGGTGTGTGGAGGACGGAGGGGGGAGGCATGAAGCTCCCTGACCAAATAGGGGAGCAGACACACGCATACATATCTCTTTCTTCTAGGGAGCTGTGTTCTTGTCTAGATCTGTGTATAGCCTATATACTCTATACTATAGAAGATCAACAATCATGGCTGTTTTTCAGGTGTTGTCATACACAGACTATAGCATCAGACCTGAAGATTTGAGATGCTTCATAAGGTTGCGTGGACAAAACAATCTTCCCTGTGAATTAGTTATATTTTATTTAGCTTGATTTTTATCTTGATTTTGTTTTGGGTTTTTTTTTTGGGGGGGGGGACTTTCCTCTTGTTTGTACAGTAGATGTCCTGACATCACATCCTGCTTTTTGTTCATTTGAAGGCAAGTTCACTAGGGTCAGAGATTCAAAAGTAAACTTCAAGTTTAGCAGCACATGTTCCTTAGAGGAAAGCCTGTATGTAAATAGTCTCAGTGTACCACACCTCTTTCACACTCCAGTTCACATCGTCTCAGCTGATCAGCACAGCTCCTCAGCGCGGAAACATCTGAAAAGACACGATCGTCGTCTTCTCTCAGTGAGTGCAGTCGAAAAGACACGATCGTCGTCTTCTCTCAGTGAGTGCAGTCGAAAAGACACGATCGTCGTCTTCTCTCAGTGAGTGCAGTCGAAAAGACACGATCGTCTTCTTCTCTCAGTGAGTGCAGTCGAAAAGACACGATCGTCGTCTTCTCTCAGTGAGTGCAGTCGAAAAGACACGATCGTCGTCTTCTCTCAGTGAGTGCAGTCGAAAAGACACGATCGTCGTCTTCTCTCAGTGAGTGCAGTCGAAAAGACACGATCGTCGTCTTCTCTCAGTGAGTGCAGTCGAAAAGACACGATCGTCTTCTTCTCTCAGTGAGTGCAGTCGAAAAGACACGATCGTCGTCTTCTCTCAGTGAGTGCAGTCGAAAAGACACGATCGTCGTCTTCTCTCAGTGAGTGCAGTCGAAAAGACACGATCGTCGTCTTCTCTCAGTGAGTGCAGTCGAAAAGACACGATCGTCGTCTTCTCTCAGTGAGTGCAGTCGAAAAGACACGATCGTCGTCTTCTCTCAGTGAGTGCAGTCGAAAAGACACGATCGTCGTCTTCTCTCAGTGAGTGCAGTCGAAAAGACACGATCGTCGTCTTCTCTCAGTGAGTGCAGTCGAAAAGACACGATCGTCGTCTTCTCTCAGTGAGTGCAGTCGAAAAGACACGATCGTCGTCTTCTCTCAGTGAGTGCAGTCGAAAAGACACGATCGTCGTCTTCTCTCAGTGAGTGCAGTCGAAAAGACACGATCGTCGTCTTCTCTCAGTGAGTGCAGTCGAAAAGACACGATCGTCGTCTTCTCTCAGTGAGTGCAGTCGTTCATCGCTCAGTTCTTTTATTCTTTTGTCCCGTTTCAGATGGATCTGAGGGTACTGGGTGTAGCAGTATTACTAGGCGTCTTCACCTGCCGTGCACAACAAGGTAAGGTCTTGCTATTCTCACACTATTATAGGCTTTCTTCCATTCTGATGCTTCAAATATGAGGGGTCCTCCGTACTCACCAAAACAGCTAGTCTTGTACTACTTGTAGAACTATGTATATATATATATATATACTATCTATATGTGCGCTGAATATATAGTATGTATTACAGTGTGACTTATAGTTCAGGAGGAAGCAATGCTGGCTCTGTGGTATCGACCCACCCTGAAACCTTCAGTTCCAGCCCAACTGTCAAACTGGATGACTTGGAAGAAATATAACTGAATACATCTGCGAAATAGCCTGTTTTATTTCTGTATTTTTATGACATATATAAATGTTTGGGGACAGAACTGACAGAATGTGTTGACTGTCTTTCAGAGGGCAGTGTCTGCATCAAGGCCAATGCCCAGTCGTGTGGAGAATGCATCCAAGTCTCTGAGAAATGTGGCTGGTGCTCTGATGTTGTGAGTTCACGTTCACAACAAACTGTCGTCCATGTCTCCTGGTTTCATCCACAAAGTGCTCACAGTAGCTTTATTTAGATTTGTAAAGACAAGTTGGTACTTCACATGAAATTCGAGGGTACATTTATGCAAGCACTGCCAGCAGAGAAGATTTAAAGGAAATCCATGATCCATATAACAGCCTACATAGGTAGGATACAGCTTCCTCACATGTCTAGACTTCTCTCTATCCGAAATCAACACGGAAGGAACAGCGAGGATGCCCATAAGGCAGCTCTTTTGTTCTTGCAACTGTTCGAGTTCCTCAGAGGAACAGAAAAACATCCAGCCACTCAAATGTCCAGTGCCCGGTCCAACCCTGGATAAACTGTGTTCTGTATGAGAAGAGCCAGAAGGCCTCTCGTTCGAGCCCAGTGTCCCATGTTAAAGAATGTGGTCCGAGTCATTTTGATTTAGGCTCGTCACAATGTCTTCCAGAGAAGGCCTGCCTTGTGAGGAATCATGTGCGTCTAATCTATGCTCAGAAGGAGTTGTGTTGGTCACCCGTTACTTCATCGTTACTTATAGAGTAGACTAGATTGTTGGAAGCTGGTTTGCATTAGTGACGCTAAGTTCAGCTCTCCTGTAAAGAAGCCATCAGCATACATACATACATACATACACACACACACACACACACACACACACACACACACACACACACACACACACACACACACACACACACACACAAAATCCCGAGTAACAGTTGACAGGCACAAGGCCACACCTGTTCATGTGTGCTTAAAGGTGTTTATGTATATTATGCAGTTCCTTCAAAGTCTTGTTGAAAATCTACAATGCTCCACAACAATATCACTACTACAAGCTCTTTACACTAATAAATACACTTTTTTTTTAGATGTTGAATTGAGTCGCTCCCATCGCTCAAACCTTTTGTTGTTTCTCTGCAGGCCTTCCTGAAGCAGGGAGAGGCCAAATCAGCTCGCTGTGACGACCTGGAGTCCTTGACCAAGAAAGGCTGCGTGGTTGCCAAGATCGAAAACCCCCGGGGAGACCAGACCATCATCACCAACAAGCCTGTGACCAACCGAGTCAACAAGCACACCATGGACACTAACCAGATCACCCAGATCCAGCCCCAGAAGCTCTCTCTCAGGCTGCGCTCTGGTACGCCCACTCATTCCTCAGACCCCGGGTGCTCCACCCCCTGTTCCTGGAGAGCTGCCTTCCTGTCGTTTTCTGTCCCAACCCCTAATCTAGCACACCTGTTGAATCAAGTTAGTTAGGACTGGGATTCGGAGCAGAAACGCACAGGTAAACCTCCAGAAGCACGATGAGGGAGGTTAGGCCGTGTACTGCATAGCAGATGCTACTGAAAGTAGTACTGTTTCACGTAACCTGGAATGACAAATGCACACATTTGGTCATTGGTCACCCATCATGAAGAAAAGAACATGCATCACAATATAGATGTTTATAAGTTTGTGATTTTTTGACGTAGTGTTAGCTACAAGTTTTTATTTATTTATTTTGTGTTTGTTTTCTTCCCCCAACATACCACACATGAAGGTAATGACAGGGTCTTGAACCGTCCAATGAGAGCGTCCGTTCTTGAACTCTGTTCTTGCTGTCACCAGGTGAGCCCCAGACCTTCAACCTGAAGTTCAAGCGTGCGGAGGATTACCCCATCGACCTCTACTACCTCATGGACCTGTCCTACTCCATGAAGGACGATCTGGACAACGTCAAGAACCTGGGAACCGCCCTCATGAACGAAATGAAAGAGATCACCTCGGACTTCAGGATTGGTGAGAAATCTGTCCGAAATCTGTCCGTCATGTCAACCAACACTAAATCACCAAAACGCGCAGCCAACACTGTACCATGAACATACATACATACATACATACAGGGGGATGGGTATATTTGGACGAAGGCCTTATTTAAAAAGGACCACGTTCTCTACGCTCCAGGCTTCGGCTCGTTTGTGGAGAAGACGGTGATGCCGTACATCAGCACCACCCCGGCCAGGCTTCTGAACCCGTGCACCAGCAACCAGAACTGCACCAGCCCCTTCAGCTACAAGAATGTGCTGAAGCTCACCCAGAAAGGCGAGGAATTCAACAAGCTTGTCAGCGAGCAGCAGATCTCCGGCAACCTGGACTCCCCCGAGGGGGGCTTCGACGCCATCATGCAGGTGGCAGTCTGCGGGGTGAGTCACACAGGAAGGCGGGGGGCAGCCTCGCCGTGGGGGGGGCAGCCTCGCCGTGGGGGGGGCGGCCTCGCCGTGGGGGGGGCGGCCTCGCCTCGGGCAGCCACAGCTCTGTAGTGAGCTTAGATACTCATGTGGAACAGCGTCATGTGAAGTTGTCGTCGACGGAGTTGGGTTTTTAACCAAGCCGTCTCCTCCTCCTTGCCCTCCTTGCCCTCCTCTTCCTCCCGCTCCTCCTCCTGCTCGCAGGACCAGATAGGCTGGAGGAACGTCACCCGTCTGCTGGTGTTCTCCACCGACGCTGGCTTCCACTTCGCTGGAGACGGCAAGCTAGGTGGCATCGTCCTTCCCAACGACGGGAAGTGTCACATGGAGAACGACATGTACACCATGAGCCACTACTACGTATGTGCTTCATGTGCTTCTGTGTCTTCCTGTGGTGTTTACACGCTACTACATCTGTGTTTTCATACATATGGGCCAAACAAATACAATCGGATTTGATTTGACGCCAGCTTGTTGTATGTTTTGTACCCAGTGGCGAAATGAACAGCTTGTGTTCCTGTGTATGTGAAGTATGCTGTTATTGTTTTGACTTACAACACTGGTTCTACTTGTTCATCCACAGGATTATCCTTCGATAGCCCATCTGGTTCAGAAGCTCAGCGATAACAACATTCAGACTATTTTTGCTATTACTGAAGAATTCCAGCCTGTTTACAAGGTATGGTGTGTGTGTGTGTGTGTGTGTGTGTGGTTGTGGTTCATGCTTCAGTACCAAGTTAAACATTAAGTCATGTTTGATCTCACCCTCTAATAGGAACTGAAAAACCTCATTCCCAAGTCCGCCGTGGGAACACTATCCTCAAACTCCAGCAACGTGATCAAACTCATCATCGATGCTTACAACGTCAGTTGGTTTTTCTACATTTGCATTTGAAGAGTTGATTCATTTACTCGACTCTTCTATCCACAGTGTTGTCCCCAAAAACCCCTGCATGCAGCAGATAAACAAGGACAGTATTAAGGCCTTGTCGTTGAGCACTGACTAGAGTAGAACCACCCCTGTTGCCTTCACACGTGGACATGTTTCTTCGTCTGTTAGTCTCTGTCGTCTGAAGTGATCCTGGAGAACAGCAAGCTGCCGGCGGGTGTCTCCATACAGTTCAAGTCCATCTGCAAGAACGGAGTTGTCGGCACAGGGGAGGACGGCAGGAAATGCTCCAACATATCCATCGGCGACGAGGTAAGGCTACAGAAAACAGCCGCCCGCCCACACACCCAGCTTGGGTTGTGTCGTCGAGAGAAGCTTCCGTCTGTGCGTTCCACCACACGTGCGTTAACTCAACGGGGGGAGAAAACATTTTTTTTCAAGTGAGGTGAAGACGTGTCCTCCTCCCTCCCAGGTCTCCTTTGAGATCGGCATCACCTCCACCAAGTGTCCGTCCCAGGTCAAGCCAACCACCGTGAAGATCAGGCCCCTGGGATTCAACGAGGACGTGGAGATCGAGCTCAACTTCATCTGCGAGTGCGAGTGCCACGTCCACGACCACGTGGAGGTCAACAGCCCCGACTGCCACAACGGCAACGGCACCTTCGAGTGTGGAGCCTGCAGGTACAGCCCTCCGACTGCCTCACAGCCGACGCGTTGGATGTGAAAGTGTCCGCTAAGTGCGGCTACTGTGTTGACGTGTACTGCCCTTGAGCTGTATCCATCCCACATGCTAAATGATCCTACCCCACCCTCACCTCCCTCCACCCTCATCTCCCTCCCTCCACCCTCACCTCTACCCCACCCATCCTTCCTGTGCCCTACTCTTCACTCCCTCGCCCTACCCTTCTCCACCCTCCTCTCCCTGCCACCTTCCCCCACTCTCCTGTCCCTTCCTCTCTCTCCACCTTCCCCTCCCTTCCGCCTGCCCCCCTCCCTCCTCTCCCTGCCACCATCCGTCTCAGGTGCAACAAGGGCAGGATCGGACTTCTGTGTGAGTGCAGCACAGACGAGGTGAGGACCGACGACCTGGACGCCAACTGCCGCAAGGACAACGGCACGGACATCTGCAGCAACAACGGAGACTGCGTGTGTGGAACCTGTGAGTGCAAGAAGAGGGAGAACCCTGAGGAACGCTACAGCGGAAAGTTCTGCGAGTGTGACAACTTCAACTGTGATCGCTCCAACAACAAACTGTGTGGAGGTAACGCTTCATCCTTGCCTGTCATTTTATTTCTTTTGATAAAACAAAATAAACAGCATATTGTCATTAACGTTTTTTCAGTTGAGGATGTACAAAACAAATGTTGGTTCTGGCAGTTGGTTTGATCAGTTTTTTGCTTAATCGGAAAGTAACTCATAGATTGATTTAATAGTGTTTATTGGCCCCAAAAAATAAAATGACAGATGACAGAAAAAATACACAAAATGAGTCATGGTGCTAATAAAAATGCCTAAAGTAATAATCCAGAGTAAGGCCAGTGTCAGAGATCAACCCTCCACGGTCTCCTCCCAGGACACGGACGCTGCGAGTGCAGAATGTGCATCTGTGACGCTAACTACACCGGCAGCGCCTGCGACTGCTCCCTGGACACCTCCACCTGCCTGGCAGCTAACAAGCAGATCTGTAACGGGCGGGGCACCTGCGAGTGTGGCATCTGCAAGTGTACAGACCCCAAGTTCCAGGGCCCCACCTGCGAGACCTGCCCCACCTGCCCTGGAGTCTGCACCGAGCACAAGTGAGCGAGAACCAGACCCCCGGGGGGGGGGATTGTGTCCCTGACCAGCGTCCAGTGTTTGTGTTAATAACACTCCACTCGCAGCTAGGGATGTATATTATCCATCTCTGCTGCTTGTGTTAGATTTGTTGATGCTGTTTGAGGGGGGGGAATTATTTTTGCTGATATAATATAGACATTTTATGCTTCATGTTATGCTGTTCTCAGATATTTGAGCAGGGTTTTTTTTGTTTGTGTGTGTGACTCGTCCGTCCTGCCCCACAGGGACTGTGTACAGTGCCGGGCGTTCGAAACCGGAGAGAAGAAGGACACCTGCGAGAGGGACTGCAGTTACTTCAACATGATCCGCGTCAAGGACAAGCTGCCACAGCCTGGAGACCAGAGCTACCCGCTGACCCACTGCAAGGAGCGCGACGCCAACGACTGCTGGTTCTACTTCACCTACGCCGTCAGGAACAACACCGTCAAGGAGGTGTACGTGCTCGATACTCTTGGTGAGGGCTGGTGCTGCTCAGCAGGGGCATTTTGGGATTATGAGTCATAAAGGAACTTTTTTTTGTGTGCGGTTTTTACACGAAAGACCTCTTGGAGTAAAGGCGAAATGTGTTTCGGAATTGGATTGTTGATGTTGTTTTATATTGGTGGAGTTTTTCCACCACTGACTGTCTGTTCACCGCTCTCTATGTGTCTGCCCCCTCCTCTCTGTCTCCGCCCTCTACCCAGAATGCCCGGCGGGCCCTGACATCATCCCCATTGTGGCGGGCGTGGTGGCGGGCATCGTGCTGATCGGTCTGGCCCTGCTGCTCATCTGGAAGATGCTTATGATCATCCACGACCGGCGCGAGTTCGCCAAGTTCGAGAAGGAGAAGATGAACGCCAAGTGGGACACGGTACGTACAGGAGTCGTTTAGCGGCCCCCTGTGGCAAGGAGTCGTTTAGCGGCCCCCTGTGGCGAGGAGTCTTTTAGCGCCAAGTGGGACACGGTACGTACAGGAGTCGTTTAGCGCCCGCCCGTGGCGAGGAAACGCTGATGTAGAGGAGGGGAAGTGTTCTGACTTTGCCTCAGCTGTGCCGAAGTCTCGAGGTAGGAAATTCTGTCCTCAATTGTGATACACATCCTCCTAAACACGATCAAGGGTTTGAGTAATCCTGCTTTGCTTCCTTGGGTCAAACCGTAAGAAGATGAAGCATCAGTGTGGCCTGCAAACACCAGGAAGGCTGACTGTTAGGCCCGTGTGGTCTATATCCTTATCTCGGTTTCCACCTCATGTCCTCCAGCAGTTCAATCGCAGGAACAGAAAGTGTAGGGACAGGGAGTGGCCTCAACCTGGCCACGGTAGCAGTGCTGCCACGCGTTGGTCAGACAGTGGTACTGCATGACCATATAAGGCAATAAAACGGAGAGAGAGAGAGCATTCTGGGTCTCCAGGAGTCTCAGTCCTCCAGCTCCAGTGTTGCGTGTGAGAGTCACAGCCATGGTATTCCAAGTTTTCAGTCGAGTGGTCTAGCTCTTGTGTTTGAGAACGAGCATAGGTCAGGGAGGGGGAACTTACATACGGAAACCCTAGTCTCAAAACCAGGGGAAATAGCCTTTGGAGGTGAGAAATCTTAAAACAGAAGAGTAACTCTGTTTCCTTTTTACTTCCTCATTTTGTTTCTTAAATTTCCACCAACTGTTTTCGTAACGTTTTTAAACTTTGGCAAAAGCCAGTAGCATCCTGTCACCTTTTCAATCTGCTTCATTTCACAATATGTTTCCTTTCCTCCCTGTCTGTCGTTCCTCAAAACCCTCTGTCGTCAACGTAGCAAGAGAATCCCATTTACAAGAGCCCTATTAATAAGTTCCCGAATCCAAGCTATGGAAGCAAAGCCGCTGCCCTCTAATTCTGAAGTTTGTATTGCCTCCATCTTTCTCTCCTGTTCGTGCATGCTCTTTTACCCTTTGGGAGTGCTTTATTGCCCGTGTTTTGAAACGTTTTGTGAGTCAAATGTCCACCACACCCCATATGTCACTCAGCGTTATTTGCAAGAATTCACAAAGATGAATCTTCTTTAGATATTGTTTTGGAGGTTAGTTTTCTTAAAAGTTCAAATTCAAGTCAAATTATTGGCCAATGAGGGATTTTTATGGTCCAGAGTTTAAGCCCAAACCATGAGATTTAATATTTAAAAAACTTGTATTTCACTGCATGTTGTGGTGGTGTTCATAAATTCAGTTTATAGGAGGCAGCTGAGAATTGTTCAGCTAGAGAAAGGTTCATTAGCTCAAGTGCATTTTTCTCTCCATGCCTGTAGTTTCTCTCATTGGTTTAGAAGTAGACTGTCACTGCTGACATCGAGGTTGTGTTTCATATGAAGTGACACAGACAAAGCTTTAATAAGTGATCATGGAAAACACAAGGTGTCTTCAGAGTCGGCCTGCACTGAAAACGAACGTATGATAACCGTTGTTGTGCAGTGTGCTTTTTGTGAAGTGTTTCTGATCCCACGACCCTCACAAGCGCTCACTCTAAGCCAAACTGCTGGCTCACTCGCCTGGCCTGTCTCCTTTCTCTCCCAGGGGGAGAACCCAATCTACAAGAGCGCCGTCACAACCGTGGTCAACCCAAAATACGAGGGCAAATGATGGAGGAAGTCGTCCATGTCATTACAACACTGTATGCAAAAGAATATGGAAGGAGACAAGAGGAAGTGGCGGAGGGTGGAGGAGGGCAAAAGGGGAGAGGGAGGGTTATATTTTGTACGATCACTCTTGTTTGTTTTTGTAGTCACCAAATGATAGCAGTGTATTTTTGCCACTATTTCATTGTTTTACTAACGTATGTGTTTTCTATGCATCATTTGGAATCTGTACAGTATGTATAAACGTGGGTTTTTATCCGGATTTTTTTTTTTTTACATTTTCATTTTTTTTGGAACTTGAGAGAATGTTTTTGAACTGATTTTAATTTGTTGCCACAGGACTGGCTGTTTTATTAAAGGACCAATTGTGCCTTTTAGTTGAGTTTATGAAGCCATTTTGTTCTGTTGGTTTATGAGTTTTATGATGATCGGAGGACATTATATGTAGCGCCAACTGGTGATTGGGGACAGAATTTAATTGTGTACAGTAGTCTGTGTAAATACACGTACTAGTCACATAGTGGGTCTGAAAGAGAAGGTATGTATCTTTGTTAATCTGAACAATCAATTGAAATGTTTCTTTGTCTAGACAACGGATGTCACGAACATAAATGCATGCAAAGTTATCAATGTAAAGATTCAGCAGGTTTAAAATGTTTAATTTTAAAAACAGATCTCAGGTCCCTAATTCCTCATTACTAGCAATGCCAAATATACCAAACATAACTGCCTTATCCAGGAACAAAATAAGTTTGAAGTGTTTTCCATGTTTTTTTATTCAAAGTGAATCATGAAAAGGGGTTAATTTGATCTCTTGTGAGTGAGACGCAGGCTTTCTTTGTTCTGTTTCTAGTTTTCCCTTTTCTCTCCTTGTAGTGCAGATTACAGTGAACACATTCAGACATAAAAATCAGTGTTAAGGGAAAGATCGACGATCGATCTTCGTTTAATTTCTAAATCTCCCACTTGAGCTTACAAATCACTTATTTTTAAGTGCCTTTTTGTTTCAACACTTTCACATTTGCCGAACACTATATGCCTGAATTGTATTTATTAAATAAAAACCCCAAACAAATTTCCCCAATATTGTTACATGGGTCGTGTGTTTTTACTTCAGGGGAAGGGTGTTGGAAAGCCCAGTACTGTTGTCGACTGTGATGGTCTTATCAGTGTTTATGCCTTCACTCTCAGCTAGCCTTCACACCTGAAGGCTCTCCGCCTAATCTTTTAGAGATGTGCTACGCTTTACCCTCACTTGGCAGTTGGTCAAATCCTCATACTTTCAGGATGTCCTGTGTTGAAACATCAAATGTGGAACGTTATGTTCCTACTGTATATGGATGGTTGGATATCTCTGTCAGCGGATGTTCCTGTAAGTGTGTGCCATACGGCTAAGTATAGCGAGGCCTTCTGTTGGAAAACTGGAGAGTATTCTGACAGTGACTTAGGGTCAACCAGCAGCTTTTCTAGTCTGTAACTGACAGTTAAAGACACTTGCAGGCAATTGTGACAACCAAATTATATTTTATTTAATATTATTATCCACAACCACTATGCAGCATTACAGAAAAATTACAACTCAGTCTACATGTTATCTAAGAACATGTAATTTGTTCTAAGAAATAACAGGTGGCCAACAAGCAGTGAAGGTTTTCGGCTCCAAGGGATTTGGTATTCAAAAGAAGAATACTAAGAATAGTGAATGGGTTTGTGTCAATACAAAAATATCTCGAGAACTGATCACAAGAGAACCAAGTAGCACTGAAATTGTTCCTTCCTTGCACTCATTGTGTGAGTTGTGCTTGCGTCCCCCCCCCCCCCCCACACTTATCAAATACCTCGATATGATGTCTCAAAATATATCCCTTAGATTTTGTTTGTGTTATTTCTGTTGAAAAATTTAAACATTACCGCAGTACTTTACAAACTGTTCAAATGTCTGCATTTGGTTGGATGAGCTCATCGACTCTACTCTCCTTGCTCCCTACAGGTGATTGGTGACATCCGCCGCCCAATCACACACCGTCTTCCATGTCAAAGTTGTTAACCATCTCGCTAGACAACCCCCCCCTACCCCCACCCCCCCCCCCCCCCATCGGTTGAGCTCTTTACATGCAGATAGTTTCTTGGAGTCTTTACGAATTGAATGTCGTTGGATTACGGGAACGGAGAAAAGAGGACCGGGATTTAAATTTAGAGGATCGTCTGACAGCCTAAATCTTCGCGTTTGTTTGCTAAATACCAACTGCCTGGACGGGGTAGTCTCTTGATCTGTCCTTTTAGGGTTTTCCTGATGATCAGCATAAATGTTAGCTAGCATGCTAGATAGCTACTTTAGATATACCAGACCAACTACCCAAATCTTCCATCCATCCAATACGGTAAGTTGTTTTCCATCAAATATTGATATTATGGTCGTAATGGGCAAAAAGAAATCCGTGAAATTTGACTGGACGGTATTTAGGTAGCCAGCTTGTTGTTGGGTAGCTAGCTGTTATCGTAGCTATTTTCTGTAGTAGATATGTTGGTTTAATAGCAGCTTGATAGCTAGCTAGTAACTGGTTATAGCAGTCTAATGTTAATTTACACACTACACAACCACTCCACTAAGTCAATCCTCTTTCGAGCGTTTACGTGTATTTTGGCACGGTCGTTAAATGAATCCACCTGTTTTAAGTACTGCTCGCAAACTAGGTTGCGAACTAACGGAAGGTTTATGTTTTCATTGTTTTGCCGGATTTTAAGTTGTTTGCTTTCTCAAGCGGTCATATTAGCGACTGTAAATGTTTATAGGGTTGTTGAAAAAACATGACTGGTGTCGGTGTTTTAAGATGAACCCAGTCTGGTGTTTTGACAAATGTAAAAGTCATAAATATTTTTCCAGGTGGCTGTCCAGTGACTATTATCGTAGTCAAATTAGCTGTGGCTAATCTATTTGCACAGAATTTTGTTTAGTTGCTAGCTCAATACTGCCAGACCAAACTACGGTCAGTGGAGGAACCGGTGGTGTGTTGGTCGTGGTTGCATGTAGTCAACACTAAGCTATACCAAATCACTAAGTATTGAGTTTGTTAATCATTTAATTCACTACGTAGCAAATTTATACATTTCATACGCAACCTTTCTGCCATTTTGACCTGTGGATAGCCCATCCAGCCCATACTATCAATCACTTTTGTTTATTATTTACTATGTAAAATGAATGAGTGCAATGATACTAACTAGGAAATCTCACCTTTCTCTAACTACATGTACTTTGTGACATTTCCATGTAGGTTTTTATGAAGTGCTGTGCTACAATGGATGAAGAAGAGTGGAACCCTCTATACTTTATCCTGTTCGACCCTGGGTAATCTGCAATGGCTGCACTAGGTAAAGCACAAAAAAAAACGTTGATTTTGAGTGTGTTTGCCTAGTTGCCTGATTATTGAAACATTATATTCAATCACAAATACTTTTTTTTTTTTTTGTCTGCTGTATGTAAATCGGTAAAAGTTGAAAGACTTATTGTACCAGTAGAGGGCGTCATCGTCAAACAGAGAAGAAAATGAATTTCACTTCTGAAAAAGATTTCACTCGCAGCCAGGAAAAGTCTGGGCAGTTCAAACCAGTATTTGTAGAAGACTGATATTACCAAGCAGTGAACAAGTGAGGCTGTTTATGAAAAGGTATTAAGAAACAAAACGTTACTTAAACCTTTTTGTGAAATTCCTGATTGCTGGAATGATTCAAATAGAGCTCATTACATTTACTAACATACCACATCTACGTTTCACGATTATCTTATTATTCACCTTCTCGTCTAGGCCTACGTGTCGTCGAATATAACGCATTATTATATTAACAGTGGAGGTGTAGACAATATCGACCCATTACTGTGATTTTTTAGTATTAATTACATTTATCAATTACATTTAACGATTCACAGAGTAAACTACATACAATTTAATAGTGTTTTAATTCAGTCAGGTCTTGGGCGCGAGGGTGGTGGGTAAAGTGAATGGCACGGAATCTTTACATTTTATTGTAGACTCCACTCGCAATTAACTTTTAAGGAGTCGGTCGATTTAAACCCTACAATATATTAGTTGGATATCCAGGGCCAAAACAGATTTGTTGCATCAACGTTCAAATGCGAATAACACATTTGTTTTCTATTAGAATCAACGTAGTTATACGTTTATTACTAAAACGTGTCAATTCAATATATTGATCAAAACAATCATGTTTTCATATATTTTGGGACGTGGCCTATTACACGTTGTTTTGTACACCTTTTTGAGAAAATAGTCGTAGCAAATCTGTCTTATTATTATTATTATTATTTATACACAGCAATGTTTTACTATCCACTCATCTAATTGTATTAATTTATGTGTGTGTGTGGGGGGGGGCTTTCTATTAATGAAATGGACGCCCCCTTCCCCCACCACCGCGAACGCGCAAGCGCTCGGGACCTTGTGGGAATGGCTGTTCGACGAACGGGGGTTGGGCTGCTACGATCGAATTGGGCGTTAAAGAGTTTTTAATGTCCGCCATGTTGGCCATGGCGTACTGAACCACCGATAGGGAGCGGAGCATCGGAAAAAATAGTCCGAAAGAGAGCGACCAAGATCCGGGCCTTCCCGGCTCCGTTCGCGACGCCCTATATATAGCTTCAACCAGTCGAACCTTAGATTTCAGATCAACCGCACAGAATCATCCATGAAAACTCAACTCGAGGCCGTTGTGAATATTAGGAGAACTACGGATAGAGTTATATTGCATTTTGAACTGTAAAAATGAGTAAATTGTCGTTTCGGGCACGGGCGCTGGACGCTTCCAAGCCTCTACCCGTCTTCCGTTGTGAGGATTTACCCGACCTGCACGAATATGCATCAATTAACCGGGCAGTACCGCAGATGCCGACGGGGATGGAGAAGGAGGAGGAATCGGTATGCTTTAATAGTTCGACAATTTTCAAATAAACAATTTCCTAATTTTTACATTATACGAGGTGTCCCTCCTTTTTCTGCGCAAGTTTGCACAAAATGGCCGCCAGTTTTCTACCCAGAAACACGACGATTTAGGGGTGTAAACGAAATGCCAACAATACATTGTGCTACGTTTCAAAATCCTTAAGTGTCATTCTCTCTATTTATGATACAATATCCTGGTTGTATCGGTTTGTTTTTGCTGTGGATTGATTTCTGTGCACAAAGGGGTCACGTGATTCCAGTGAATCCGACATTTTGTTGACTGTCTTTGGGATGGGCCTTGTTAGCGTAATGGCAATAGACTAGTGCAAGGGGGAGCCAGTGATCTGAAGTTGTATCTGACCACAATGCCTGATCGGGTCGGAAAATGTCAACACTGGTTGGCCACCTTGCACACCTCTCATAGAACGACGAGTAATAATAACACGACCATCATATGAAATGACGTGTCAGTAGAACATTGTTTGAAATGACTAGTTATGCGGTATCAGATGCTTGACTTGCTCGTAGTTGCATCAAAAAAATGGAAAGATGTACGTAAATAGCCCAGTTGTCATAAATTGTGTCGGTTTCACGCTTGACCACCATAAATCATGACTTGTCCGCTTAAGTCTTTCTCCTCCTCGGTGACAAGCAGAAAGCTGCCTTCTGCATCATGACAGGGCTATTTTTTGACAGCGGTAGCTCTAGGTTTGAAACTTTTCTCCTGATTTGTGGTCATTTGTAAACGCATCGAGCCGGTTTCATTGGCTATCCCAACTCATTCAAGGACTCAAACAGATATCTTGTGTATCAAGGGGTTTGTAAACCCTCACTTCTTAAAAACATGTTGGTATATGGTCTGTTGTGATTCATTGATCTGTGTTAGCAACAAGGGGCCGTTGGACCAACTGTTTTAGCTTGATTTTAAACGTTCCACTACATGCGCTCCCCTGTCTGTGAACAGCTGAACTCTTAAAGACATGTGGCAATAAAGCACTTGCACGCAGAACATTATTTAAACTGGCAGTTTAACTGACAGTTAACCTGCTGTTACCCATGCACAGGGCTCATGTTACGATAGTTCTGATAGTTGTCTAGGAGTACGTTAACACTCCCATCAGCGCTTCTAACGGGGGCCAGCGTGGAGAGCCCAGACGGGTTCACAATTGTGTCAGCTGGGAGACATGCAGCATGGAGGGAGGGAGGGGGGGGGGGGGTGTCGATGCTCTCTTCACTAAGTCTGAGTTCCATTCACCCCGAAGTGCAGTGCAGTGCAGCGTTGCGTAATGCATGCGCCTCACAGCCATACGAAAATGAGATGAGAAAGGTGTTTTTAACTGCGTCAGTCACGCTGAGAAGGTGGAGGAGGTTTCAGTTTGCTCAGGATAGATCTGTCTGAAGCGACCAGGGCAGTGGTCTGTTCTGTATTTTAACGTAGGCTAGTGTAAACCGTGAAACACACTCCTCAGGTATGTAACAGGTCACCCGCGTCAACGAAGAGGTCGATTTTCGTTGGCGTTGTTGGTAGTGGTCGCGCTTGGCAAGTCGGAGGTCGAGCGTTCGAATCCCGCAAGTGGCAAACGATACCTTGTCGTGACTGAGCTTGGCTACGTCTGTTACGTAGCCGTCACACGAGTCATGAGTGATTGAACAAGTCTGTGTTGATGGTTTACACTTTGTTTACAGCTTGAAATACTTTTTCTTACCCATCTTTAGAATGTGTTCATGAATCGACATGATGACATGTTCCTTGTAGTCTGTCCAGGAGGAGGTTGAACTGAGAGGAGAATAATTCCTTCCACACATGCTGTTTGCGTTGGTCTAGACTCTGGGTTTACACTGGGTGAAGTTGAGGTCAGTGGTGTGTGTGTGTGTGTGTGTGTGTGCGTGCGCGCGCTGCTTGGTGGTAGTCCTGTTGTCTTTGTACGAGTGCCAGAACATGTTGTTCAGAGCTTGAGGCCACACACACACTGCTGGCTGTCAACAAGTCTCTCGCTGTGACTTACTTGTATTGGAATGAACAGCACGGTGTGTCACCTGTCTAAAGGTTTTCGCTGCTTCTAAGACTATCGCCAGCGAGCTTCTAGTGTCAACTAACCAAAATCGTACTGTTCCACTTACTCATTGGTCATAACCTCTTTCACATTCTCCAGCCTGTATCCGTTGGTGTGTCCAAACTAACCCACGTACTGTTCAGAAAGCGACTCGATCGGCTTTGCGTGAATGACCAAATACTTTTTATTGCCGCAGCAGTAGAACTTGGGTCTCGATGCTGTGCTGCAAAACCTGAAGCTATTGAATGCAAAACGAAGCCTTTCTTTCTGAACAGCCGTAATCAATGGAGTCGTAATGGGATAGTCAGTGCAGTGGCATGGTCCTCTCTGTGCGAGTTCTACAGACTGCACTGACCGCAAACCCTCTCCTCAGACCCTCTCGGCCTCGTCACCCCCCCACACACACACACACACACACACACACACACACACACACACTCCCCCACCTTCTCCTGGGGCTGTCCATCACACTAAGTGGCATTTACTGTGTCTGTGATGTTGGCTGACAGGCTGGAGGCCCGTGTGAGAGCTGGCATTGATATATGTGGTTATTCAGAAGGCTTTTTCAGGATGGTCTCTGTCTGAAGAATGCAGAGAGAGTCTGAGAGGAGGGGGGGGGGGAGGGGGGGTGTATTTGTAGACTCAGTCTACAAACAGAGAGTAGATGTATGCGTTTGTGAAAGTGTTATGTAAAGTTATTTTTTGATAATGTTACTGGCTTCAGGGTTCTTGTTTGTATTGCGCCGCAATCTAATGGGAGCATTACCATTGCCAGGGATGTAAACAAATGGAGTGTTTGAGTTTGGCAGCAGCGCACGTTCTCTCTCTCTCTCTCTCCCCCCCCCCCCCCCCCCGCGGGCTGTGACTGACTGATGATTTAGTTTCTCTCAGCGTAGACCGAGCGCTGCGCGTCAGCGTGTTCCTGCGCTCCGGAGGCATGATTCACCCACAGCCGACAAAACCATCTCAAGGTTACGCAAGACATCGTGTACAGGACAGAGGGCCAGAGACTGTTGTAGACTTTTTGAATAGAACCGGCTTTTGTAAACTGGAATGTGCCTTGGAGCAGTGCTGGGAAACGATGTACTGACGGAAGGATGGCCTTGGAGCGGAACGAGCAGAAGTTTGAGTTCAATTCTAGGAACACGGCAACAGTTCAGTTACGGAGAACGGTGACACTTTGAGGTCTGCGCAGTTATTGTTGTAGCTTTTCAGTTAAAGTTTGGTTTCGTCTCATGCTATCGCCTGAAAGAGGGAGTCTAGAACGTGAACACCCAGCCGGTTTAGAGTGCGGGAGGTATCCTGCTGTGAAGCGTGGGAAACAGGGGAATAACAGTCTTGGCCTGACTCCCTCCTCTCCTTCCCTCCTCTCCTTCCCTCCTCTCTCTTTATCCCTCCTCTTTCCCTCCTCTCTGTCTCTCCTCTCCTTCCCTCCTCTCTATTTATCCCTCCTCTTTCCCTCCTCTCCTTCCCTCCTCTCCTTCCCTCCTCTCCTTCCCTCCTCTCTCTTTCTCCTCTCTGTCTCTCCTCTCCTTCCCTCCTCTCCTTCCCTCCTCTCCTTCCCTCCTCTCCTTCCCTCCTCTCTCTTTATCTCCTCTCTTTCCCTCCTCTCCTTCCCTCCTCTCCTTTCCTCCTCTCCTTCCCTCCTCTCCTTCCCTCCTCTCTCTTTATCTCTCCTCTTTCCCTCCTCTCCTTCCCTCCTCTCCTTCCCTCCTCTCCTTCCCTCCTCTCTCTTTATCTCTCCTCTTTCCCTCCTCTCTGTCTCTCCTCTCCTTCCCTCCTCTCCTTCCCTCCTCTCTCTTTATCTCTCCTCTTTCCCTCCTCTCTGTCTCTCCTCTCCTTCCCTCCTCTCCTTCCCTCCTCTCTCTTTATCTCTCCTCTTTCCCTCCTCTCTGTCTCTCCTCTCCTTCCCTCCTCTCCTTCCCTCCTCTCCTTCCCTCCTCTCCTTCCCTCCTCTCCTTCCCTCCTCTGTGCAGAAGACAAGACAAGTTTCATGTAGCACAAACACAGACATGCACAATCAGGCTTTAACAAGGCTTGTAGAACTCCACTGGTTCCTTCTTCCTTTTTCATGTCGCCCACATCCTCCTTCTCTGAGGGCAGGAGTGGTGGGGCGTGTTTGTGTGTCTGGGAGACACTCTGCGTGTGCCCGGAGGGTTTTCCCCGTGGTCGGGATCGCTCTCGGGCTGCAGCCAGGTGTCTGATGTCAGGCTGACCGCTGAGCAAACACCTGCAGGTCTCCGACCACAGAGAGACTGTACACACACACTTACCTCTCTGACACCACACACACACACACACACACACAGAAGTCTGGCCCTTGCTGGGTTGCTGCCAGGCTGCCAGTGGCAGTGTGCTCGAGTCTGAGCCCGGGACCTTTTCTACCGCTAGCTGAGGGCCTTCAGAGAGCCACTCTCACGGCCAGCCAGCCTTCCGGCACATTCCCCCACGGATCTGCTTGGCTCGCGTCACACTGGTGGTGGAAAAAACACACACACACATTAATCTAATATACACACAGTATTCCTTGCCCTAATATAATATACACACAGTATTCCTTGCCCTATCAGCCTCCAAGGACTCACAAGCCCTTTTCCGTGGTCCAGCTCCTTGTGTCTGTTCCGGAGCGGACGTTTGTTCGCTATCCTAAACAACCTAGCAGTTGTTGTTCAGCTGAAAAGACGAGCCTAACTACCAGGTGCCACGCCCCCGGCCCGCTACCTGGATGATCTCCACAGATGGAGCTTGATTGTTGTTTGAGCCGCTAGCGGAATGCAACCCCTGCGTAAGCCGGCGTTTATCTGGAGTCGCGATCTCCGCCCGTGTGGTGTGTCGGGGAGTAGCGTCACTTGACAGGCGGTCCCTGAACAGGAGCTGGTCCTCACAAGCCCTGCTGAGGTGTCAGCGAGTGATGGATCTGCCGCCGTCTGTTAGTTATTTTTCTCTCTGGAACGAGTGGGCCGAGGAATGGCTGAACCCAGTCACCCTGGTGCGTGAAGCATCACTGCTGGAGGAGCTGAAGTCGTGTCACCTTGTCTCTCTTGTCAGTCTCTCAGAACACACGCACACATGGTCGTCTTGCTGCGCACTTGGATCACATGGCGAGGTTGTCATACCCTTGTACTCACCCTCTGACTCTCTCCCCCCCCTCTCTTTCTCCCCCCTCTCCTCTGTGTCTCCCCCTCCGTCTGGCTCCCCCCCCCTCCCTGCTCTCCTGCAGGAGCACCATCTCCAGAGGGCCATCTCTGCTCAGCAGGTGTATGGGGAGAAGAGGGACAGCATGGTGATCCCCGTCCCCGAGGCGGAGAGCAACATCGCCTACTACGAGTCCCTCTACCCCGGGGACTTCAAGATGCCAAAGCAGCTCATTCACATACAGCGTGAGTACACCTGCCCTCCCTCCCTCCCTCCATCGCCCCCACCTGCCTCTGTCTGTCAGCTTCTAGGCCCTCTACGTCTAGGCTGCATGCCGGTGTGCTCGACTGAAGATGCCCCGTCCGGAAGGATACCGGTTAAGGGGTGGGGGGTCTTGATTCTGACCTGAACCAGGCTGCTGTGTCTGGGACAGTAGTGTCTCTCTCTAGTGTCTCTCTCCCGGGGTTAGTCTAACTGCCAGGCCACAACCGGAGTTGCTGTATTATAGCTGTCTCATGACTGTATATAAAACAGTGTTGTAGGTGTGGGCTGTTGGAAATGGTTTGTTTGTGTAGTTCTCTTTTGAGGCTCAGGGATTTGGATGAGTCCCTGCCCAGGTAAACAGTCTGGCTGCTGGCTGTCCAGCTGGGCTTGGATAAGGGCCTGAGTGGAGCTGAGCTTATCTGACATGGAAATCAGTATCCCAAAGTTAATTCCTCAAAGTCACCTAGGATGTGGGCGCCAGCTCCTGGCCAGATCTGGTCCTGTCCTGAAATGTTGCCTAATTAGCCACGTATCCATCCAGTGTCCACCCGCTTGACAGGTCGTCTTGCTGCAGTGATGTTAGGTGTGCTGTTTTCTCTCCTGGTGCTGGAGATGTGTTGTGAGATAGGATTTTCCATCTGTCCTTTACTCTTCTTCTTCGTCATTGTTAAGAGACCACGTTCAGCCTTTAAACGGTTTGTTAATGGATCGTGTGTCATTTCTCCAGCAGTGCTCTCTTCTGGTGACAGGAGCAGGGGTAACTCTTCCTGCTGGAGGCACAGTGTGACTGTCACTCTCACAGAGTCCAGAGCCCCTGTCAGCCCCGACGCTAATGCACCGAGCCCTTCTTGACGAGGAAGCGCAGTTAGTTTTGAATTCCCCTCACCCTCCCTGCCACGCCATCTGCCCAGGGGCTAGCTACAATCTCAGGCCCAATCTCAATTTGGAAAATGGCACTTTAATTGAGTCTCTTAATTGCGGTGAGGCCAGTGAGGCGTGGGCCTGCCGTGGTGCAGGTTGAAGAAACCGCGGCGCCTCATCCAGACCTGCAGATGCAGAACTGGGGAGACAAGGCTCCAGGTGGCGGCCATCTTGGCGGCGGCCATCTTGGCGGCGGCCATCTTGGCGGCGGCCATCTTGGTTGGCAGATCTGAGTTGGAGCCTTCTTTGCTGATTGTGACGTGCACCCCCATACTCTTAACTTGTGGTGTGTGTTTGTTGGTAAACATGGCGGATGTGTTTGTTTCATTGGGGGATGAGTGTAGCTCCTTGAGGTTTAGGTTGGTTGAGGGGCAGTTCTATGGGCATATGTGAAGCCCTCTGTGACATGCTTGCATGTAAAATACATTTGATTTGATTTGGTAGAGCGTTCAAGATTGAGGCTGCAGGTTCAAATCCCTCCTGGGTGTTTCTTTAGAACAAAGCGTCTCCTAAATAGGGATTTGAAATGATTTCACTATCGAATAGTGTCCGAAAAGAATTTAGAATATCCGGATAATCTATATTTATTAATGCGGTTCCATTATGTAATGACATGACGGAAAGCATAAAGTTAACACATGAATCACAACACATTCTGGCAATAATTGTGACTGTTAAGCTGGTAGATTAAATAAGGATTAAATAAAGAGAACTATTGAAAGATCAATTTATTAACATGATGAAAAGACAATGAACTTGAAAAACCGCTGCGTCAGACGTTTGGACTTAAACTTGGCGGAATAGCGCTTAGCCTATTTGTGAAATAAAAAGTTTAAAAAATACATTGCACAAAATTAAACACATTGGGTAGGCTATCCTCGATAAAAACGAAAGACACATTTAGAAATATTGCATATTAACTTGGAGTCAATATGTGAGCAGGCCGGCGTAGGAAAGACTGCAGGACCTGAGGTTACGAGGCACTGCTAAGCCAGGACACTAAGCTTCTTGTAGTGCCAAATGAAACTAAACGAGACTCGCAGCAGAACGCAGGGTCATGTAGCCTACCTTTTTGGATTGTTTTCATCATTTCTAACGTCACAACTATTAGAATTCATGACAAGGGTTTTTCATTAAAAGTGCAGTCTCTACAGCAGTGTCTTACTGGCGAGTTCAAATGATACATGAACCCCCAAAGGAGAGATGTGATTGGCTTGTGTATCTAAAATGGAGCTGTAAACTGACCAATGGCTCCATCAGGGAAAATTGGACACTAAAGTATCTGATGATAGACTTCTGATTCTGCCTTTTTAAAATGTTGACTCCCTTCTTCTCTCCCCTCGTCATCCATCCCTCCCTCCCCCTCTTCTCTCTCTCTTTCCCTCCCTCCCCCTCTTCCTGTCTCTTTCTCTCCCTCGCTCCCCTCCCTCCCCCTCTTCTCTCTCTCTCTTTCCCTCCCTCCCCCTCTTCTCTCTCTTTCCCTCCCTCCCCCTCTTCCCTGTCTCTTTCCCTCCCTCCCTCCCCCTCTTCCCTGTCTCTTTCCCTCCCTCCCTCGCTCCCCCTCTTTCCCTCGCTCCCCCTCTTCCCTCTCTCTTTCCCTCCCTCCCTCCCCCTTACCTGTCTCTTTCCCTCCCTCCCTCCCTCCCCCTCTTCCCTCTCTCGTTCCCTCCCTCGCTCCCTCCCTCCCCCTCTTCCCTCTCTCTTTCCCTCCCTCCCTCCCCCTCTTCCCTGTCTCTTTCCCTCCCTCCCTCCCTCCCCCTCTTCCCTCTCTCGTTCCCTCCCTCCCCCTCTTCCCTCTCTCGTTCCCTCCCTCCCCCTCTTCCCTCTCTCTTTCCCTTCCTCCCTCCCCCTCTTCCCTGTCTCTTCCCTCCTTCCCTCCCTCTTCCCTGTCTCTCTCCCTCCCTCGCTCCCCTCTTCCCTCTCTCTTTCCCTTCCTCCCTCCCCCTCTTCCGTCTCTTCCCTCCCTCCCTCTTCCCTCTCTCGTTCCCTCCCTCCCCCTCCCTCGCTCCCTCCCTCCCACTCTTCCCTCTCTCTTTCCCTTCCTCCCTCCCCCTCTTCCCTCCCTCCCTCCCTCTTCCCTGTCTCTCTCTCTCCCTCCCTCGCTCCCTGCAGCTTTCAGCCTGGACACAGAGCAGCCAGACTACGACCTGGATACGGAGGACGAGGCGTTTGTGACCAAGCTGAAGAAGAAGATGGAGATCACCTTCCTGCAGTTTGAGGAGATGATCGACCGTCTGGAGAAGGGCAGCGGCCAGCAGGTGAGCCTGTCCCCCACACACACACACCAAACACACACACACTCACACAGCTAAATACACACACCTGTCCTGTACACACCCACCATACTTACACAGTCACTCAACAACGGAAAACAACAATTTGTAAATACAACCTCCCCTCCCTCACTTCCCACACTCCTCCTCCCGCCCATCTGTTCTCCTTTACCTCCTCCCCTCCTCCTCCTCCTGCCTTCCTCTCCTCCTCCTGCCTTCCTCTCCTCCTCCTGCCTTCCTCTCCTCCTCCTGCCCTCCTTCTCCCTCCTCCTGCCTTCCTCTCCTCCTCCTCTCTTCCTCCGGTCCTTGCCCTCCTCCTGCCTTCCTCTCCTCCCCTCCTCCTGCCCTCCTCTCCTCCCCTCCTCCTGCCCTCCTCTCCTCCCCTCCTCCTGCCTTCCTCTCCTCCCCTCCTCCTCCTCCCCTCCTGCCCTCCTCCCCTCCTCCTCCTCCCCTCCTCCTCCTCCCCTCCTGCCCTCCTCCCCTCCTGCCCTCCTCTCCTCCTGCCCTCCTCCCCTCCTCCTCCCCTCCTCCCCTCCTCCCCTCCTCCTCCTCTCCTCCTCCTCCCCTCCTCCTCCTCCTCCCCTCTCCTCCTCCTCCCCTCCTCCTCTCCTCTCCTCCTCCCCTCCTCCTCCTCTCCTCCCCTCCTCCTCCTCCTCTCCTCCCCTCCTCCCCCCAGCTGGTGAGCCTGCAGGAGGCTAAGCTCCTGCTGAAGGAGGATGATGAGCTCATCCAGGAAGTGTTTGACTACTGGAGCCGCAAAAGGAAGTCCTGTCAGAGCGGCACACTGCACCCCAGCGTGAAGCAGGAGAGGAGGGACGGATCCAGCACCAGCGACCCCTACGTGGCCTTCCGCCGCCGCACAGAGAAGATGCAGACCAGGAAGGTGAGTGGTCAGCCAATTAGCCAATCAGCTACACAATTAGACGGACAGCAATCCCCAGGAGCAGTGGCAACTCTGGTTCTGTCGGAACACTCTGAGAATGTGATTGGATTCTAATTTATTTTGTGGCTACAAAAAAAAAAAAATCTTGTCAAATGTGATTTTCTTTCTGTGAGGTTAGAGGTTTTAGACCATGTAATTTCCTGGTCTGGTTCTGATGAGTAACCGCGTGTCGTTTTACCTTCGACAGAACCGCAAGAACGACGAGGCGTCGTACGAGAAAATGCTGAAGCTGCGGAGGGACCTGAGTCGAGCCGTCACCATCCTGGAGATGATCAAGAGGAGGGAGAAGAGCAAGAGAGAGCTGCTGCACCTCACGCTGGAGGTGGTGGAGAAGAGGTGAGGACGTGTGGTAGACCAGCTGCCTCGTCTGGCTGGTTAGACCAGATGTGTGGTTGGGCTGGTTAGACCAGTTACACCAGCTGTGTGGTCAGGCTGGTTTGACCAGCTGTGTCATCAGGCTGGTTAGACCAGCTGTGTCGTCAGGCTGGTTAGACCAGCTGTGCCGTCAGGCTGGTTAGACCAGCTGTGCCGTCAGGCGGGTTAGACCAGCTGTGCCGTCAGGCGGGTTAGACCAGCTGTGCCGTCAGGCTGGTTAGACCAGCTGTGCCGTCAGGCTGGTTAGACCAGCTGTGCCGTCAGGCTGGTTAGACCAGCTGTGTCGTCTGGCTGGTCACTCTGTGAGACAGCAGCAGCGGAACATTTAGCAGACTGACTTTGTTAGCCAGACGGGAGTGGATCGTCTCCTTAGAAACCCATTGCAAACCCTGGACATCCTGATGTGGTCAGGTGGTTAGCAGATGATGTCATCACGCCAGGCTGCGTCCGGTGCGGTGGGCCTGGGTATTGATGTGATAGGGAGAGGCTCCATGCACAGTCATAAAAACACTTAACGTCCGCTAAGTACAGGACCTAAATCCAGCCGGCCTTCTCGCCAAATGAAAATGCTCGATCGTAACTTTCAAGTGGTGCTTTGGATGATCGCCCCGGCGCTCGACGGCGCGCTCCCGGGCGCTTGGCTGCTGGTGCTGACCCACTCTGTCCCCTTCTCCAGGAACGGCATGGCAGACTTTGGCGGTGAGATCATGGCGGAGGTGCTGGCCCAGCGAGCGCTGGCCAAGCCGGCCTACTCCGTCCCCCTGGTGCCCCTGACCAACAGCAACCAGTACCGACACCAGGACCACATGGACCTCAAAGACTACAAGTCCAAGGTACGCTGGTGCCAGGGAGGAGTCTTCACAGGGTGTACTGAGGGTTGAAGAAAGGATGGATGGATGGATGGATGGATGAGTGGATGGATGTAGATCTGGATGGATTAGCAGATTGATAGATGTAGATCTGTATGGATTAGCAGATTGATAGATGTAGATTTGTATGGATTAGCAGATTGATAGATGTAGATCTGTATGGATTAGCAGATTGATAGATGTAGATCTGTATGGATTAGCAGATTGATAGATGTAGATCTGTATGGATTAGCAGATTGATAGATGTAGATCTGTATGGATTAGCAGATTGATAGATGTAGATCTGTATGGATTAGCAGATTGATAGATGTAGATTTGTATGGATTAGCAGATTGATGGATGCAGATCTGTATGGATGCTTATGTGTTGAATCAGAACTTAACCTTCACCACCCCTCTTTCCTATGACGTCTCACCCATGTCCGACTGAATATAAAACACTGGACGTACTGGTAGTTTCTAGCTTCTAACCTGTGTAGTGCTGTGCTGCACTTACCTGCTGCACTTATTCTAATGCACCACATGCACGTCTCTTCTGCTGTAAGTGTCCGCTAGTACACTAGTACGCTAGTTTAGACTAATGTGAATGTCTGGAAGACGTGAGGCCCTAAAGATGTGTTCCTCCCGTCTCACTGCTGCTCTAAAAGTGTTAGAAACGCTGTCAGCTCATACGCTCTGGGGGATATGCGTTCAGATTGGAAAAGCAGCTTGATTGGATTTCTGTTTGTGGTTGGGTCCAGTGATTGGTGCTGGTACTAAAACACCCCCTCTGCCCTCCCCCCCCCCCCCCCCCCAGCCTGAGAAGACAGAGGTCGTCCGTCAGAAGAGGAAATACGAGAAGAAGCCCAAAGTGTTGCCGCTGTCGTCTGGGGCCGCACACCACGCAGGGCCCTCGGTGTTCAACCCTAAAGACCTGAACCAGTACGACTTCCCCAGCTCTGACGACGAGCCCTACTCCCAGGTACGCCTTCACCCCGCTCTGCTGGTTTCTCTGTCTCTGTCACGGTCTCTTCCTGTCCCGCCCTCTGTCACTGTATGTCTCTCTATCACTACCCCTCTCTGTGACCGCGTCTCTCCTTCTCTCTTTTCCCCTGTCGTCGTCTCTCCTCTATTAGTCTCTCTCCCTCTCTCTGTGACCCTCTATCGGGTGACTGGATATAGGCCTACTGCCATATCGCTCACAGCCATCCAAGATGTCAAGCTAAACTCAAGTGCTTGTGGAACTGGGGAGGGGGGTAGGGGGGGGAGTGCATAGCGAGCAGCCAAAACACGAAGCATACATTGTGAAAACCAAATAAGTTCCAAAGGGAAGAACCATAAGAGCATGCTAGTTAAACAAGTTACAACAGTTTCCCTGCTGTAAATCACCTGACCTCCCTCTGACCTCTGACCTGCAGATGCACTCTGGCTCGTCCGAGGCCGAGGAGGAGAACGACCCAGACGGTGCCTACGCCTTCCGCAGGAAAGCAGGCTGCCAATACTACACTGTGAGTGGCCAATGCTGCCAAGTAACCAATAGGAGAGTAGCTCAGACTGTGTGTGTGTGTGTGTGTGTGTAGCGTGTGTGCGTGAGCGGTCTGGTCCTGTGTGTCCCGGCAGGCCCGGTCGGAGCGGGGCGGCAGCTGGCCGTGGTGCGGCCCGGCGGAGGGGGGCCCGGGGGACAAGCGGTACCGCTACTGCCTCACCACGCTCACCGTGCCTCGACGGTGCCTGGGCATGGCCCGGCGACGCCAGGGTAGAGGGGGCAGGTAAGCTGAGGGGGGAGGAGGAGGGAGGTAGACCCCTGGAGAGCGAAGGTGACGAGAGGGGCTAGGGGTGACTGGAGGGGGGAGGTAGGCTACGGGGGGGGGCGTAATTCACTGAGAAGAGTGAGGTAGGGTAGGGGGAAGCGGGATATCATCAGACGGGTGTCAGACACATGCCTCTCTAGATGAGTGACTGCCGTCACGCCAACTAGAGCTGAGTTTACAGAGAGCCCCCCCCCCCCAGCCTGTCTGTCTGTCAGCAGCAGCTCTAACCTCTCCTCCCCCCTCCCTCCTCCCTCCCTCCCCCTCCCTTCCAGGGTTCTGCTCGACAGGGCACACACGGACTACGACAGCATATTTCACGGTCTGGATCCGGAAATCCTCGACCGGCCTCCCCTCTCTCCAGTCCACAAGTTCTCCAGTACCTCAGAAACAAATACCTCGGACCGACCTTCGTCAAACTCTTCCTCCTCCCCCTCCCCCACCTCGGACCTCAGTCAGTTACTCTTGAATATAAAAGCGTGTCGCTGGAGGCACTTTAGGCCACGGACACTACCACTGCACCACCTAGACAATGCAGACCCGCTCTTTAGGAGGCTGAGCCGCGGTTTGATTCGATCAACATCCTCTACCTTTGGGGCCCAGGCGGGAGGGGCTGCTTCTCAGGGGAGAGGAGCTCCTGTTCCCACCCCTGTCTCCGGTGAGTGGTTCTCCTTCTCTCAATCTGTGTCTCCTCTTTTTCTCCTCTCTGTTATTCCCTCTCTCTCACTGTCTTTTCTCTGTCTGTCTGTCTGTCTCTCTTTCTCCTTCTCTGTCATTCTGTCTCTTTCAATCATTATCTCTCTTTCTCTCCTCTCTGGCCTTAACACATGCACTCACTCATTCACATGTGACTCGACCTGTTTGGTTAGAAGTAGCGATTTGCTGGGAAATGGCTCTCTTCTGACTGTCGTGAAAATTGTTTGAGAAATGTAATTGCGAAGTCTCCATGCATGAAATGATTCAGGTCGTTTACGTCTCGTATCGATTCCCCCTCACATCTCCCAGACCTGAGTGTGTGTGTGTGTGGTGTGTGTGTGACGTGTGTGTGACGTGCGTGTGTGTGCTGGCCTCAAACACATTTATTTTTCTCTCAGAATTTCCGAAGAGAGAAGTGGTTATAAAGCGTGGTCCCTTACTTATTTTTTTTCCTCTTCTCTTCTGAATTCTGATGACCAAACAGGGGTTATTTTGCATTCACAAGGCATAACATTTCCCCTTTGACAGCCAGTCAATTAAGAACGGCCATTTGATAAATACATTCATAAGATGCATGGGTTTAGTCGGTGTGTGGGGGAGGGGGCTCTCTGCTCTGAATATCAAACAAACCAGACACACACACACATGTAAATGTCAGAAACTGCTTCTGTAGTAGTGCGGCACAGACTGGGCCAGTCTTAGAACCTTGCAGCAGTTCGGTAGCCGAGCACTCGCGCATTCCAACGCTGGTCCAGGTAGGAGAGAGTGCTGTTCATCCATCTGCAGATCCATCTCGCGTTTGAAACCAAGCCAGTCGAGGAACAAGGTCTAGCTGTCCTGTTGGGGTGCCTGTGGGTACGTAAGAAGAGCATGCCCCCTGGTGGTGAACTAACCACCCCCCTGACTGGGCTCCCCTCACCGCCCAGACCTACATGGGGAGCTGGGTTTGAGATGTCACAGTGTGTGTGGCCAGCGTGTTTATCTGTGTGTGTGTGTGTGTTGCCAGTGTTCACAGCCCAGCAGTACCAGCAGCACCAGGAGCAGCTAGCTCAGATGCAGCAGCAGCAGAAAGAACAGATGCAGCAACAGCAGCAGGCTAACAGGACCTCCACCACCAACAGCACACAGGTCAGACACCTGCCTCTCTCTGGCCCTGACTCTCTACCTCTCTCTCTCTAACTCTGTCTGCCTCTATCTGGCCCTGACTCTTTACCTCTCTAACTCTGTCTGCCTCTTATCTGGCCCTAACTCTCTACCTCTCTCTCTCTAACTCTGTCTGCCTCTATCTCTGGCCCTGACTCTACCGCTCTCTCTACCTCTCTCTCTAACTCTGTCTGCCTCTATCTGGCCCTAACTCTCTACCTCTCTCTCTCTAACTCTGTCTGCCTCTATCTCTGGCCCTGACTCTACCGCTCTCTCTACCTCTCTCTCTAACTCTGTCTGCCTCTATCTGGCCCTGACTCTCTACCTCTCTCTCTCTAACTCTGTCTGCCTCTATCTCTGGCCCTGACTCTACCGCTCTCTCTACCTCTCTCTCTAACTCTGTCTGCCTCTATCTGGCCCTGACTCTCTACCTCTCTCTCTCTAACTCTGTCTGCCTCTATCTCTGGCCCTGACTCTCTACCCCTCTCTCTCTAACTTGCCGAGCTTGCTGTTAACAGCTGTACTCTCTCTCTCTCTCTCTCTCTCTCTCTCTCTCTCTCTCTCTCTCTCTCTCTCTCTCTCTCTCTCTCTTTCCCTTCCCCAGGGTCTGGTGTCTAAGACGTTAGACTCGGCCAGCGCCCAGTTCGCAGCCTCGGCCCTGGTCTCCACAGACCAGCTGCTGACCCTCAAGACCAAGGAGGAGGGGCTTCTGGGAACTGGAGTCAACGGAGTCCTCTCGCCCTCAGGTAGGACAGCAGCGCTGCCGACTTCTGAACTACCTCAGGAGGCTCTTGTATCGAAAAGCAAATCTGGTGGAGTCTTGGCGACGGTGGGAAATGGAGCGTAACTTTTTACTAGAGTTTCACCATTCTCTCCGCATCTGTCTCACGCGCACGCACACACGCACACACTGAGCTTGGCTATCATCAATTTGCTCGAGCCTTCTCTGGCGTTGAAACATAAGCAGTGGGGAAGCTTCTGGAAGGGCAGTGATGCATGACTTCAGTCATCTGATCCATGTGTGTGTAAAGATAATGACAGCTTATTGATGTGTAGGACTTAGTGGTCCAGCTGGTAAACAACCACAAACAACTTCCATCCCCTCAACTTTGTCACTCACCAACAACCAATCAGATGAGTTTTACAACGTGGAACGCTTCTACCCCCCCCCCCCTCCTCCTCCTCCAGGTGTCTACAAGGGCCTGCACCTCTCCAGCACGCCCTCCCCCACATTCCTCCACCCCTCTTCTGCGGTCGCCCATAGCAACAACAACGGCACCCCCCACCCCCTCTCCTCCACCACCACTCAGGTTCTGACGGGGAACGGCAGCAACCTCCGTCTGAGCGCCAGCGCCGCCAACGCCGCCGCCGCCGCCCTCAGCAAGCGGCACCACATCCCCCGGGCGCTCAGCGCCGTGTCCACATCCGCCTTAAAGCTGGCCGCCAGCGCCAACTGTCAGATGCCCAAGGTCACCGCGGCCACGGGCGGCCTGGAGATGGGGCCCAGGTGAGGGGGGGAGGGGGCGTGTTTTGTGTTCAGGGTGGTTAGTCGTGGTTAGAAGGTGGTCATCTCTTATGCAGGGGGTCAGATGGCTGAGCGGTTAAGGAATCGGGCAATTCATCAGAAGGTTGCTGGTTCGATTCCCAGCCGTGCCAAATGACGTTGTGTCCTTGGGCAAGGCACTTCACCCTACTTGCCTCGGGGGAATTCCCACTGTACTTTACTTACTGTAAGTCACTCTGGATAAGAGTGTCTGCTAAATGACTACATGTAAATGTCTAAATGTGATGTCTCTCTGTCTACAGGGAGAGTCTGGACCAAGACAAGCCACCCCTCAACAGCCTAACAGACAACACAGTGGCCATGGAGGTGACGTAGCCCCGCCCCCCACCCCGAGACAGCTGGGACCCTGGGGGGGAGGGGGCGGGGCCAGGTCAGGTGCTATGCATTGTCAGAGAGAGAGACGCGTTGGATGCAAGAGGCGGCGGGAAATGGGCGAGGCACGCTGTTTCCGTGGCAACCGGGGTGGGTGGAGGGGGGGGGGGGGGAACTTAATTGCAATGCTCGTCTTGTATACACACACACACACAAAATTCTGCCCACCTCCCCCCTCCTCCTCTTCCCTAATTTGTTTTTGTTTATAAGAGATATCAATGTCTGTAAATTATGAATATTGCAATTATATGTACAGTACTGCATATTTGTAATGCCCCCAAACCCCTTGTGTACATGACATGACTTGAATACAGAATTTGTTCATTTGTGATGTTTTTGCACTTGGGATGAAATTAAAAAGAAGAAGAAGAAAAAAAAAAAAAAAGCGACATACTGGCAGTGGTGTGAGTCAAGCACATCATGGGTGTTACCACCGGGGTGGACCCTCCCGTTTGATCTATTTATTGTGCCGTGTTTACAAAAAAAAAAACTGAAACAATTTTGTTTCTTTTACCTTGTTTGTTTTTTTTGTACGTTGGACCCTCATTGGCTCCCGTGCTGTAGTCAGCGTGTAGATGTGATGGATCTGAACCTGTCGTTTTGTACGTGGTGAACACTGGCGGGCTCTCAATAGGTGGGTTATGTGGAGTCTGTCAGTGTTGGAGTGTGTACACAGGGGGGGGGGGGGGGTGGAGAGGGGAGGTTTGGTGAAGTTCTTAACGGTTTGTCAGTGAGTAATCATTATTGCGACGATCTTCCATTCAAATAGTTCTGGAGACCAGTAACCACACAGGATGTCTCTCTTCAGAAGTTATGCAGCTTCTGAACGATCTAAGCACTTTTTCTTTTCTTTTTTCTTATAATTCTTTCGATGATTCCCCTGCACCCCCACACATTTTGTGAAAGAAATCGAGTTATTTTTGTATCCCCTTCCTTTGGATAATGATTGTATGTTCCTTATAGAAAGACTTCATTCTATTGTTACTTGTTGAACCAAACAAACACAAAAAAAACAAACTGTAAGGGAGAATAATGCAGTAAACATTCTACATTTTTATCATTCCAATTTATACTTAATGAAAAAGAACATGTATTTAACAAAAACAATAAATCGTTATTTTATTTATTTTTTTCGATTTTTCCAGAAGGCTGCAAGACCTTGAAACAGAAAATAAAGTTTCTTGGTGCCTTTCTCTGGAGCGAGGGGGAAAAAATAAAGAGAATAAATAAAACATGAGCTCTCTTCTGTGAAGAGTTTGGTACTGAACAAGACTACGTATAGATTGATGTTGTCTGTACCACATCCTGAACGCCTGTTCCTGTGGCCTGATTGGTTCATGAGGTTTGCTTTTGTAAACCCCACATTGAAAGATGGATAAAAAAAATATATAAAAAGAGACACATCAAATCAATACAAGAAATAAAACAAACCTCCAGGGCATTATTGTGTTTGGAACAGCATGTCTCTTGTGTTATTTTGTGTGTGTGTGTCATGTTAGCTAAGATGTGGATTTAACCATGAAACCTCAACCAGGAAGTGGAGGGTTTTATTTAGTAGGAACAAGGAAGGGTTCAGAACACTTTTCTGACCTTCTCAGAACACAAAGCCTGATGCACAAAGAAGAAACGTGTTGGAAAGGCGTTGCTATGGCAGCATAACCTTGCTCAACACGTACACATCCATTATAAAGGTTCATGAATGGCAGGTTGTGTGCACTGACTAAATCGACCAAGTTTGAGTTCTTAAGAAAGGCAGTTTTTTTCACTGTGACTTGTTGACAGGTAGAAGTGGTCTTGCTGCTGAAGTTGAAATGTGTACAAAGGTTCAACCTAAGAAAGTACATTGTACTCCTACAATAGAATTTGTATTTGTAGGATAATGTCTATGATCATACCTTTTTATTAGAACGTCTGGTCCCATATATGAAAGTCTACTCTTATTCAAGCATTGACAGTTACCAAATTATATATTGTTAATGTATCATGTTAGTATGTATTGTACCTTTCAAATTCAAGCCTATTTTTCTATTCCAATGTGAACTAGTACATTACAGCCCCAATTTAGAGAGGAGCAATGAAATGACCAAGGCAATGAGGAACAGGTTGAAAATGAGTTTGGAGAGCGAGATTGTTTTCTTACGGTTTGAAACATTTCCTCATATCTTCACTCACCCAGAGCTCCATTACGGCTCCCCTCTGAAGACAGTTGCTTCCACTTAACAAAAAAGCGCCTCATAGAAAGTGCTTACACCCTGCGACGGCAGCCATTTTGGTTCTGTCTTCTCATTAGTGAGCACAACCACCTTCTTGGAGAGGGATGGTCTTATCTAAGCCTGTGATGTTCTTATACCAATGGGAACAGTGATGCATGAAGAGAGGTTCTGGGATGTGGTACCCAGACAATCGTGCTGGAAGTAGAAGAGATCTTTAAATCAGTGTTTCTTAGAACTACAGATGTCTTTCCTGGTTCTGAGGACTTAAATTTAGCAGACGCTCTTATTCAGAGCGACACACAGTAAGTACAGGGACATTCCCCCGAGGCAAGTAGGGTGAAGTGTCTTGCCCAAGGACACAATGTCATTTGGTGTGGCCCTGGAATCAAACTGGAAACCTTCAGATTACTTGCCCGATTCCCTAACCGCTCTGCCACCTGACTCCCATGCAGTTCAGTTGAAAACTGCTGGTTCTACTCCATCTCTCCTTCTTTCTCAATAGTAGCCAGGCCCTGGTAGAAAGAAGAAAAAAAAAAAACTAATTTCAAGAGATAAAAGCAGAGATAAAAGCATCTCCAACCCCCGGAGATAACAGGACACTCAGAGCACAGGTGTCATAGGTGTCAGCATACCTTGGTGAGGAGACCCAGGTACACCCACACAATCTGGCTGTTGTGAATTTGAAGTCAAAACTCCATTCTTGGTCTTTTGGGATACTTTATAACACGGTGTGAGGTCAACTCTTAGAACTTGGCTCTGCTTTTGCAGCTCTGCACAACCATACTCACACAATTATAGTTTCTACTGTGTCAGCAGACTGTTCCAAAAGCAATGTTCTGAGGAAATCCTAATTTCACCTTCTCCCGCATGCTGTCGTGCTCTGTTTCAACAGCAGTTTGAGCTGTGAGGTGGACTTGGCCCCAGGGGAACGAATTAAGTGAGCGTTATCATTACAAGATATTGTATATTTTGTGTGTGTGTGTGTGTGTGTGTGTGTGTGTGTGTGTGTGTGTGTGTGTGTGTGTGTGTGTGTGTGTGTGTGTGTGTGTGTGTGTGTGTACAGAGTGGACTGATGACTGAACAGAAAAACTCCAAAGAGTGTGTGACTGTGTGTGTGTGAGGGCAAGATTAAGACAAAGGGAAGGAAAGATAGAGAATGTGTGTGTTTGTAGAAAAGTTGTGTGTGTTTTGAACAGAAGAAAGAGAGAGTTGTGTATGTTTTCTTGACTGGGATAGTGATTTTCTGCAGCGTGTGTGTGTGTCAGAACTGGAAGTCTCCCCAGAGCAGACTCACAGTGGGAACTCAAAGAGGGCAGCAGCACTAGTTTACCTTGTCCTTTGATTACTTGTCAACAGCACAAAGCAATCAAACTAATCTCATTTTCATCTCTTTTGTATTGGACACCAATTGAACACTCTCACAGATGCCTGTCTCTCTCTCTCTCTCTCTCTGTTTCTTTCCTTCTCTCTCACACACTACTTTTCTCTTCTCCTCTGTCTCTCTGACTCTCACAAACACACACCTCTTACTGAATTAAAATCCTAACGAACCTTAGAGGAGCATCTCTGTTCTGATGACTGCCTGTTCAGTGAGCACTAATCCCCAGTAGATTACTCCATCTCTCCATGTTTTCATTCAAGGATTAAGGCCCCCCAATTCAATTATTTCCGTGTGGGAGTAAAAGAGAAACGACAGGCGTGGAAAATCCCATCTCAGCAGAATTCTCTGGTGGGCGCAGTAGGCTTCCAGTAAAGATGGGGATATTGGTATTTCATCTGGTTATACGCTAAATGTCAGTGGATTAACAGAAAATGGGTATCTGGTGCCATCTAGTGGTGTGCAAATACAATGTCGTTTACGAATCACTAAAAACACAAAACTGAACACTAAAATGTTAAAGAACTTATGAACGTTTTCTGAACGATTGACTTTGGAAACATTTCTAGGACAAATAACACAAAATTCCCCTCAAAACCACATGATAGGGACTAAAAAATATGTATTTCTGACCCACCACTCACAAATACTTATGCAAAGTTCGAAGTCTAGGATGAAGTGACAGCAGTGACTCGACAATCAGTTCCTGTGTTCCCGCCTCTTCCACATCACCCACTGTCGGAGTGCTTGAAGTGTGGGTGTTCAAACAAGCATGTGACCTTTGTTTGTTTTTAAATTTATTTTATTATTAGGCTATTTAAATGCAGTATTGAAATATAAGCAATGAGAAAAGTTACAAACAAATTAGCAAAATAGTAGCATCACGAGCATGTGACCTGTGTTGTACGAATGCGCGTGTGACAGCATGAAAAATGGGCGACAATGAAACAGTTGGGTAACATTTAATAATCAGTGTGAGAAAAATGATTCATAGAAATAAAAAAATCGTCTCCCCCAATGTTGACTCCATAGCTACGGCCCTGATACCAGCCAGGCTAAGGATTGGGAGAGGAGAGGGATGAAGAAATGATTGAGGATGAGGGAGGGGAGAATATAGAACAGTTTGAGTAAGAAACAATAATACTAGAGGTGGTCAGTGCTAATCCTAATGTACATGTAGCCTACATGAGAGAGATGAGCTTGAGGGTGATGCTCATCCTGTCAGACCTGTTCTCCATGGAAACCAGCAAAACTGTAGTCCTGGTCAACACAGCATGGATGACCTCATAGATCATAAATAGCTGTGGGGAAGCTCCTCCGCCCATTACAGTGTGTTTCTATGGCAGCAAGCTTGCATGGTCTCTGAGATCTACATTCCAGACCACACTCCAGCCCAAGGCCAGCTTTTGTTGTTTTGAACCTATGTATGAACACACCATATACAAAATCTACTCGGTAAAGCTAACCACCACCACCACCACCACCAAAGAAAAAGTCTGCTTGAACCATAGGGTCCGAAAATTATGATTTGGGTGATTATCTTGTGAAGTAGTTAACAACCAATCATGACAACTGTAGTTGGATTCAACAACTAACTACCTCTGTCCGTGATTCTAGCAGTCTTGCTCTCTGTTTAGTTTGAACACTAGTTGTGCCAGCTGGGACGCAGGAGAATGACTGGTGCGGCTAGCAATGGCCTTCTGACAACTGTTTCTCAGCAACACCACACCCTCCTCAGTCTGTCTTCTCAGTCAACGACCACTTGCTCTGTCAATCAGTAAAGGAATGAGCTGTGTGGAACAAAAAGGCCTATATGTTATGGCTGGGAGCGGTGGGGATGGGCACTGCCTGTCAAACACTTGTTTCGTTCCGGTATAGTTCTGCTGTAACATCTGCTGTGTGAGGTCATGATTTTAACACAGATTTGAATGTAATTTCCATTCCCGATACGCATAATATTGCTTACAAAAATAAGTGTCTCGGTTTTCGGGGATTTATTTGAGGTCTCAGACGGAAACCCTTTCCGAAAATAGATTTTTGAATTACCCTAAAATATAAAACAAAAAAAAACTATCTTCTATCAATATGTATAATTAATCATACTTGTTTTTTGAAATATAAAATGTATCAACTAAAGTTGCGTGTTGACAACAGAGAAGGTGACGTCATTGGGTATACGCGATCCACAGGAGGGGTGAGCTGGCCAGTGATCCACCGGCATCATGGCTTCCATACTGGAGAGGAAGTGATTTTAGTACACCCTAGAAGAATTAGACATTTTAGCATTGAAAATCTAACCGAGTGCTGCTCTTTCCAGACGCAGCGTGGGACAAAGGGGCAGGGGCTCTCCCTCCTTACCCCGGGCCTCCCCTAAAACCGGGATATATTTTAAATTTATTGTGAATTTGCCTTCATAAATCGAGAAAGATGGCGGAGGTACCGGCGGAGTGCACCATCAAAGTGATGTGCCGTTTCAGGCCCCTGAACAGTTCAGAGGTGACCAGAGGGGATAAATACATCCCAAAGTTTCAAGGGGAAGACAATGTTGTCATCGCGGTAAGTAATTTTGATTAAATTCTGCAAGTTCGGGCGAGTGCCCTCTGTGATAGTTTACGCTGCGCCATTTCATTTGAGGTTTGAGGTAACCTGCCAACCGAGCTAGCTAGCTTGTAGCTAACGTCAGCTAGCACTGACCTGTCCACACAAGCCAGCTCTCAGTGTTGACCCATATCACCGCTCCACCGGGGACAGCAAACAAAATTACTAGCTGGTAGCTAGCTTTTACCAGCGCTCAACTGGGGACAGCTAACAATGCGAGCTAGCGTTCATTGATCACTATTCCACATACATAGACACAATATTTATGTTAATACCGACAACAAATCGTAATATCTCGTCGATTTAGCAAGCTGGCTAGCTATAAGTCTAGCTAACTAGCTAGCTAGATATACCAGCTAGCTCGAGCCAAATAACTCCTCTGCTGTCATTTGCTAGCTAGCTACTAGTTAAGCTTGCTAACGCGTCACGACATTCTATTTGTACTTTACTAGCTAGCGTCTAGTTAAGCTACCCAAATAACGAAGACATAAATAAATTAACATAGTCACTGACGAGCAGTCCCGTGTATCGCCGATGGCATATCTGCCGATCTATCTTGTTATTTAGTTAACGTTAATGGTAATCTTTGTCACACTTTGTTAGGAAACATCACGAAATAGCCAAGTAGAAACTAACTTGTACAAAGCCAGGTTTTAACTAGTGACTATGGCTAGGAAGGTACCGATAATTGGACATGGAAATTACACCCACAAAGCCGTACCACAATGCTTTGGGAAGCTGTCCCATTAAGTCGAGTCAGTTTCTACAGTCTATTTTTCGTCAGTTCAAGATATTGCACTCAATAGCAAGCCACCGGTGATAATACCAGTGTACCCTGTTTGTTTTACCTGACCTAATTACTCGTCTTACACGTAGACCCCGCGACACACGATAAGGAAAGTGGGAGTGTATCCTTCTTGTAAAAAAAAAAAAAAAAAGGAAATGCCTTGGCGTGAACTGGTGCCTAAGTACCTCTTCTAGCGCTTCTAAAACAAATGACCTTGTCTTTATTCAATAATATTTTGTCTAGTGTGGCACTGGCACACCCTATGCACATTCTTTGTCCTGCTGTTAAATGGGATGAAGCGTCTTAGCCTAATGCCATATCATGCCACCCATCAAATTCACACTCCATACTGGCCTACCGATAAAACGAATGATAGAATGCAGACGCTAAAGGCCAGCTATTTTACTTTTTAATTTTTGAAAAGCAATGAAGCTGTAGTAAGTCTTAAAGGGTGGTTAAAGAATATATTTCCTCTTCAAGAAGTTCATTTGTTTTTCTTGGACTTTGATGCAGGGGCCTATTTGGACACGCCTCAGAAAAGAATTAAACTTTGTTTCTCTTGTTCGATTTTTTTGTATGATTTTTTTTTGTTGCGCTGGATTGTGTGACTGTTTGAAACGGACGACAGTTAAATTGTTCTGGTCCTGTAAGCTTCGTCTCAATTTGTAGAAATAACGGCAGGCTACACCGTTACACAGACTACACGAACTTGTTAAGCACTTGCTTGGCATAGCTGAATGAATGAGTCATTGACATCATTACATGGCAACACATTTTAGGGAAACAAACTAGCTAGTTATTCACATTATCTTAAGTGTGCACTGTGATAATGGGCTGCTTCTGTAGCGGGAAGGGCCAAACTGTCAACTGGAACTTTTAAGGTGTCACCCACAAAGACTGACTAGCAGAATCCAATGAAGAAAACTTAAAATGACTCAACTTTGAAGAAGGCACTGGATTCTCAAGATGGCATCATTACAGTTTTTCAAGTAAAGTAAGGAGACAATATCAGGGTCCGCCTGCTCCCTTAAGGTTCAACCCCCCCCCCCCCCCCCATACATCACTTTCGATAAAAGCGTCTGAAAAAATTACAACACGCGACGTTATGATTATATACATAATACAGCATTGTGCTGTTGTACTCATAACCACCAGCAGTAACTTAGGCAGCACTTGCTCTGCTCGCCCCCCTGGGTAATCTCTGCTGTCTCTCTCCTGGCAACCAGCTGTTCCACCAATCAGAGATGGCAACTGGCACTTGGCGAATCCTCTGGAGGGTGGGGCTGCTGATTACTATTACGTGTGTTTTGCTTTGTGCTCTTATCCGGGATGACTGACTCACTTACTTCAGCTCCTATTTATTTTTTCTACCAGTCCTGGTCAGTGTGCCCTCTGTGAAAGGGCCTCCTGCTGTGCCCCTGTCACCTGAGCTTTGATGGGAAGCGACTGAACCGCTCCAGCAGGCCCAGGCAGCCTCTGCTCTGATATTCTCCCATGTCAGTGTCTCCCAGCACAGTTGTGACCAGAGGTGGGAGCTGGCTGTGTTGTAGCCGTGTCATTCAGCCTGTGTACACCACACCCCCTGTGGTTTACTGCTCTGTAACAGCCGAGTAGAAAAACCGGTATTCAGCAGCGTCTCACTTTGAATGGAGCTTCTCCCAGCCTTGTACCATACACACACCCAACAACGAGAGAAGGGGAGAGAGACAGAGGGACTGAAAAGGAAAGAGAGAGAGAGACTCACACAGAGAGAGCGATAGAAAAAGAAAGAGAAAGAAAGAAAGAGAGAGAGAGAGGGGGGCGGTGTGGTGGCAAAGAAGCTCGTCTACCGAATGAGGCAGACAGCGGTTGGCAAGAACGGCGAAGGCAGGAGTGAATTATTCATGCCTCCATTACTGCCCTGTCACTCGTGCACACACACAAAGATCACATCAGCCTCCCTGGCTATGATGTCACATCTCCCATGCACACTCGGCAGCAGGGCTACTTTTAGATCTGACTGTGGAAACAGGCAGTGGAGAGGAGAAGAGGAAGGGAAAGGGAGTCCAGGGGAGGCAGAAAGGTAGAGGAAGTGGAAAGGGGGAGGATGGGTAGAGGAAGAGAAGGAGAGTAGAGGACATGAAGTAAAGAGAAAGGTGAGAGGAGCAGAGGAAGTAGAGAGGAGGGAAAAGGGAGAAGGGGAAGAAGATTCCTCCATGTTGGATCAGAACAAGATTTGTCTGCTTGTTAGTTCCAGTCCTGGCAGGTCACGAGCAGAGACAACACAGGTTAAAGTGTTTCTGTAAATCAAAGTTTCAATTATAATTTGGTTATTTAATTCATATTTTTCTCTATGGGGGATATCCTTTGGTTTATTTTGGTTCGTTGCCAATTAAAATGTGCCGAAAGCACAATATATCACTGAAGATTATCTGCCCACAAACAAACAGTGCTCTTTTCTCATCGACTGTGACTTGAGACAGTAATCTCAGTGGAACAGATATCCTGTGTTAGATTCTACCATAAATAACTAGGCCACTGACTTTGAAAACAGAGATCTTAGAAGGTAGTTATTTTCTGTTGCTACTGACTGGGTAGGATGAAATGTGTTGACAGGACTAATGGATGTTGGCCGGCCGGCTGGTTGGTTGGCTGTTTGGTATGCTGGCTGTTTGGCTGGGTGGCTGTTTGGCTGGCTGGATGTTTGATTGGGTAACTGTTTGTCTGGCTGGCTGGCTGGATGTTTAATTGGGTAGCTATTTGGCTGGTGGTTTTGCTGGCTTGGCTGGCTGGCTGGCTGGATGTTTGATTGGGTAGCTATTTGGCTGGCTGGCTGGCTGGCTTGGCTGGCTGGACTCAAGTGCTGTCATGTCTTGTGAGCGACCTGAGTCGTCAGCTGATGTTGCTGGATGGATGACTCCAAGGCCAGGCTCTGCCCTCAATCATTAACTCATTCCTCCAGTCCTTCCTTACCGTGTAGCACCAGTCCAGACACACTACCAGCCCAGACACACTACCAGCCCATACACACTACCAGGCCTGAAACACTACCAGCCCATACACACTACCAGGCCTGAAACACTACCAGGCCTGAAACACTACCAGGCCTGAAACACTACCAGGCCTAACACAACCAAGAATAAGAAAATGTGTTCAGTCAGGCAAGGCACAGTCATGACGCATGACGTGTTGTTTGTTTACAAACAAAGTAATATTTTTTGATTGGCTGCACCACCTCGATTACGACTAATGACCAAGAGTCCTGTGGGTGGGCCGTTTCCATAGCATCTGTAAACAGAGAAAGCCGTGTCACCGTGGGAACGGAGCCTGTGATCCTTTATCCAGGTGTTGACATTGAGACAGAAAATCACCATCTGGCGGCCGGCCAACCGGGGAAAGAGTGTCCAAGACTGATTGGGTTCTCTGTAATCAGCGTAGCAGTCTCACTGTTACTGCAGCCTGCATACAGGGAGGTATAAAGGGTGTCTGGGAGCTGTCTGTTATTTCAAACAGAAATGTGCTGAGTTGTGTTGTCAATATGCCAACCAGGAGCGTAGCCAGGGGGCGTTTGATGCAGGGTTCAGTGGGAGATCAGATCTCTATGACTAAAGGATGGGTTTAATTGATCTCCTGGCTTTGTGTAGATCTGGACTGGAACTTGCTCCATCACTTCTGGCTTCCCTGTGTGAGCCAGACACCAGAAAAGTTCCTGGATGGAGGGAACAAAAAATGATTTATAGGAGGATAAAAAGAGATATGGGTAGGAGAGTGGAGAGAGAGATGGATAAGTGGATAGAGGGATGGATAACGAGGCAGGGAGGAGGTAGAGGCAGGGAGGAGAAAGGGGGGTAGAGGTAGAGGCAGGGAGGAGAGGATGCGGAAATAAAAAGATGGCAGGATATCGAGAGGATCCAGTAGAGAATAACCAGAGACAGCAGGCCTCTAAAGTTAACAGACTTATTTAAAATGCAACATTCTCATGACTGTGTGTGTATCTCCCCTCTCCCCGCAGGGCAAGCCCTACATGTTTGACAGAGTGTTCCAGTCCAACACAACACAGGAACAAGTGTACAATGCCTGTGCTCAGAAGATTGTCAAAGGTGAGCGCCCTCCTTAAAAACGATATCCCACATTTCAGCTTCTCCCCGGAAGTTCACGTGTTGATCAGCAGATCTGAAGCAGTGTCAATGATGAACTCAATAGAGATTTTTTTGTTGAGTTTGTTGATACATTTGTATTGATCTTTTCACAACCTGGGTTGATCACTCCATCTGTTTGTTACTGGTTGGTGAAAAAGCCTTAAATGTGTTACTGGCAGGTGAGTAATGATGCTACGTTGTGTCTGTTCTCTCTTAGATGTGCTGGAGGGGTACAACGGGACAATATTCGCCTATGGACAGACATCATCCGGCAAGACACACACCATGGAGGTACGCTCACTCACTGCAGGAGCCAGGAAGCTGCGTCTGGAACCAGCACTGTCTACCTATTCAGACGGGTTTCATCCAGAAACAACCAGTTTTAATGACCATCAAATTGTGATGCTTAGTTTGCGTACAATACTGTACACCTACTATGCACTCAACAATACTGTACACCTACTATGCACGTACTGTGCACTCAAAGCGCTCTGTGATGTTGCTTGTGAAAAGGGCCGTACAAATACAAGTGGATTTGTTTCAGGGGAACCTCCATGACACAGATGGGATGGGCATCATCCCCAGGATTGTGCAGGACATCTTCAACTACATCTACTCCATGGACGAGAACCTGGAGTTCCATATCAAGGTCGGTTGAGAGCGCACAACTGTTTTTAGTCTCGTTCCTGTTTGCTTCTCTTTGCACCCTCTCTCTCAAAGAAACACAATTCTATGTACGAATCCATACTATGAGATGCTAATAATAGCTCACTTTTGACATGCCTTTTGGTAAAAGTAGTTCTTAAACATTTAAGAAAAGTTTTTGTGTTCTGGCTAATTTGTTATTTTTCCTTTTTTACAGGTTTCATATTTTGAAATTTACTTGGACAAGATCCGGGACCTTTTGGATGGTAAGTGCCTGTTTGGGAGCCTAATGAGGACATCTCCCATCAAGTCTGCTAGCTGTGGGAGAATTAGCTAGTTTACATAACGAGCCAATTAATGGCTCTGAAACATGGAGGTAATGAATGTTTAGGAAAGATAAGAGGGTGGTGCACAGCAGCAGATGTAACAAATATCAGAATTAATGGTGTGTGTGTGTGTGTGTGTGTGTGTGTGCCACATACAAATGATAATGTGTGAATAAGCTGCATGCATCTTTTCCCCCACCCCCTGTAGGCAATCAGTGTCTAACATCATAGGTGTTCCCTGGCCAGCTAAACGATGCCTCACTGGCAGCCCTCTGCAGAGTGCACTGTGTTAGACAGTAATTACACAGTCTAGAAGCAGCATGCCCTGAAACATTGTGATTCAGCTGCAGTCAACCTCTCCTTCTCCTCTCCAGTGTCAAAGACCAACCTGTCCGTGCACGAAGACAAAAACCGTGTGCCGTATGTGAAGGTGAGAGGAAATCTTTTCACCTTGAATGTTCACTTTCCCCTGCAGACCCATGGCATAATTCAGAGGTCTTCAACCCAGGTCCTCAGGGACCCCCTGTCCTGCATGTTTTAGATGTTTCCCTGCTCCAACACACCTGATTCAAATGAATGTGTCGTTATCTAGTTATGCAGAAGTCTGTTAATGACCATTCATTTGAATCAGGTGTGTTGGAGCAGGGAAACATCTAAAACGTGCAGGACAGGGGGTCCCTGAGGACCAGGGTTGAAGACCTCTGGCATAATTCATACAAAGCAAATAGCGACTTGTTCGATAGAGACAAATCGAATTAAGCCAGTGTTGCGCTTGTACTTTTATGTTGACAACACCTCATGGATATGACAGAGGTAATCTGGTGTATGTTTGTTTTGGATCAAAGGGCTGCACTGAGAGGTTTGTCTGCAGCCCTGAGGAAGTCATGGACACCATCGATGAAGGCAAATCGAACCGACACGTAGCAGTCACAAGTAAGAGACGAACCCAGTCCTATACTGTGCCGTACTCTACATTCAATGTGGTTGTTTACGTCAGCTTTGATGTTCGGGAGTTCTAGTTATTACTAATGGTTTTGGGGAAAGTATAAAAGCGTTGATAAAAGGAAGAGTGCGTTATAAAAGGAACCTTGTGGGCACTCTAAAAGAAGGTGTGTGCGTGTGTTGTGTGCGTGTGTTGTGTGGTGTGTGTGTGTTGTGTTGTGTGGTGTGGTGTGTGTGTGTTGTGTGGTGTGTGTGTGTGTTCCGGCAGACATGAATGAGCACAGCTCCCGCAGTCACAGCATCTTCCTGATCAACGTGAAGCAGGAGAACACTCAGACGGAGCAGAAGCTGAGTGGGAAGCTCTACCTGGTGGATCTGGCTGGCAGTGAGAAGGTGAGAGGACAGGGCTCACCCTTACACCCTGCTCTGATCCCGTCTGCTCTCGTTTGATCCGGTCTGATCTGATTTTGTCCGGTCTGGCCTGTTCAGTCTGGCCTGGTCCGGTTTGATCCGGTTTGTTTTTATTCAAACCGATGTGGCCTGGTCTAGTCAAATCTGGCCGGGTGTGGGCAGGATAGCTTTTAAGATCCTGGTGTAACTGCTAGCTAGTGGACTTTCTTCATGGCTCGTTTTTCTCCCAATCGCTCTGCTACCTCCCTCCCTCCCCCCCCCCCCTTCCTACACACATCAAATTACCTCCCTCCCTCCTGCTCTCCTCTCTGCTCCTCTCTGACCACATCCATCACTCCCTTTCCACTTTTATTTTCTATCTCCCCCTCTTTGACCCCTATCGTCCTCTTTTCTTCTCTCTCTCTCTCTCGCTCTCTCTCGCTCTTTCTCTTTCGCTTTCTCTCTCAAAGCTCTGGCCCCTGTAGTGACCCATCATCTCCTGTCCTCCTCCTTTGTTTATCCATTAACCTCGTATATAGACCATGAACCATTGGTGACCCATTGCTGCTCCAGTCCATTAATTATCAGCCGTGCTACGAGAACATATTCGAACTAGACCACATCACCAAAACACTGTTTCTGGAAAGTATTATAAAAAAAAAGGTGTATCACTTAGTTCCTGAATGAACATCTTTTCTCTCACGTTCTAATTCCTACGTCTTGTCCTCAAACAAGCTTTAATACAAATGTGATGATTCCCTGTGATGTCCCTCTTACCTGTGAGCAAGCTAGGCTAACCCTGTCTCTCTCTCCTCCCTCTCTTTATGTCTCTCCCTCCTCTCTCTCAGGTCAGTAAGACGGGAGCAGAAGGAGCTGTACTGGATGAGGCCAAGAACATCAACAAGTCTCTTTCTTCCCTGGGTAACGTCATCTCCGCCCTGGCCGAGAGCTCGGTGAGTCCAGCGATGCTAACCTTACGTGTCTGGCTAGCAGACATGCTAACATCGGACCTTTTAGCCAAAGATGCTAACGCTACATACGTAGATGTAGAAGAGAAGGTGTTGGCTTATGTTTAGCAATAGTTATAGTGTAGCTTTTAGTTTAAAGGTTATTCATATTTCTACACGTCAAACCTATGAATTATAAAAAGTGGATCGAACTAAGCATAGTTTCACTGCAAAGGTTTTTTTTTTTTTTTTTTTTTTTTGTTTTACAACATTGCAATCGCCTGGCTTTGATGAGGGGGGCAGAGAATTCGCATCAGCTGTGTGCTTGGCCATCAAGTGGTATTTCAGACTGGACATGCTGCGATGATGGCTCAGTTCACAACGACAAAGCACACAGATCACTTTGGTTTTGTCAATGAACCATTTGGCAACTTTTTTAAAGTCAACTTTCCATTCAGAATCTTTTTGGCATCCATTTAGGCATTTCGCACTCACCATCCACTCAAAACGTAACGTTGGCCTACTACTCTTTCACCGGCTCGCAAGCCCAAACAAGTGTGTGCGGCGTGCCTGTTGTTTTGTTTCCGGTCTGGCTAGATCCGGTGTGGTGTTGTAGTTTTTCTAACGTCAGTAGTTCAATAGTGCAAGAACATGTGGAAAAAAACTTAAAGTTTACTAAGTTTGCTAGGCCAAAAAGAACGTGAAAAAAAAAAAAAAAATGTACGCCGTTGAAATGGGTTTGCGTTAACGCTGTTAATAAAGCGTTGAACTGACAGCACCAACTATAATGACTCATCCTACACATTTTGTCTGATCCCCCTGCTCTTCCCCGTGTGCTCCAGGCATACATCCCCTACAGAGACAGCAAGATGACCCGTATCCTGCAGGACTCCCTGGGGGGAACTGTCGGACCACCATCATCATCTGCTGCTCCCCCTCCTCCTACAACGAGTCGGAGAGCAAGTCCACCCTCATGTTCGGACAGAGGTGAGTCGAATCAAGCAACACCCAAACCAGCACATGGCCAGGCCAGGTCACACAACGCTATGCCCACTGTCCGTGTTTCGTCATGTGACTAGGGATGGGTATAGTGGAGGGCTATGGCATTTTGACTTCTGATTAAGAAGATCTAGGTTAAAATCCTTTCAAGGGGAAAAAAAAAGTCTGTCGAACCGAGTACACGATATATTCTCTATTGTGGATAAACATGCTGTTGCATTTGTGTGGTTTCCCAGAGCGAAGACCATCAAAAATACGGTGTGTGTGAACGTGGAGCTGACGGCAGAGCAGTGGAAGAAGAAGTACGAGAGGGAGAAGGAGAAGAACAAGACCCTGCGCAGCACCGTCACCTGGCTGGAGAACGAGCTGAATCGCTGGAGGAACGGTGAGACCACCCTGTCTGTCTGACTGTTTCTGTCTGTCTGCCTGCCTGACCACCTGTCTGTCTGTCTGACCACCTGTCTGTCTGACCACCCTGACTGTCTGTCTGACTGTCTGTTTCTGTCTGTCTACCTGACCTTCTGTCTCTGTCTGTCTGTGTGCCCAACCACTTGTAAGTCTGTCTGTCTGACCATCCGCTTGTCTTCTCTCTTTCTCTCGTGTCTTGCTGTCTGTTCTGCATCCCTCTCTTTTGTCTTATCTCCTTCTCTCCTTTCCTCTCCGTTGCTATCACGTTACTGTCGCTCTCCTCCTCCCAATTTGTATCCTGTCCTGCTCCACAACCACCTGACCCTGTCGCTGCGCCCCCTGCAGGAGAGAGCGTGCCGGTGGACGAGCAGTTCGACAAGGAGAAGGCCAACGCGGAGGTGCTGGCCCTGGACAACGTCCCCAACGACAAGCCCGCCTCCACGCCCAACGTCCCGGGGGTCCGTCTGACGGACGCAGAGAAGGGCAAGTGTGAGGCGGAGCTGGCTAAGCTGTACAACCAGTTGGACGACAAGGTGTGTGTGTGTTTGGATCTCTCCTCCCTGGTGTGTGTATATGTGTGTCTGTGTGCACATCTGTGTGTGTGTGTGTCTTTGTGTCAGTTATCCCAGGATGGGAGTCAGGTGGCTGAGCGGATAGGGAATTGGGCTAGTAATCAGAAGGTTGCTGGTTCAATTCCCAGCCGTGCAAAATGTCATTGTGTCCTTGGGCAAGGCACTTCACCCTACTTACCTCGGGGGGATTGTCCCTGTACATACTGTAAGTCGCTCTAGATAAGAGCGTCTGCTAAATGACTACATGTAAAAATGAATAACGAGCGATCACGTTGTGTTGTTTCTCTGTGCAGGACGATGAGATCAACCAGCAGAGTCAGCTGGTGGAGAAACTGAAACAACAGATGCTGGACCAGGATGAGGTGAGGAGGAGGAGGAGGAGGAGGGCTGATCCAGGCTAGGGGGCTAGACCCAGCCTGGGGGGCTAGACCCAGGCTAGGGGGCTAGACCCAGGCTAAGGGCCAGTGTTTGAGTTCTCTGAAGTTGATGACTTCAGGAGTCAGGTGGCTGAGCGGTGAGGGAGTCGGGCTAGTAATCAGAAGGTTGCCGGATCGATTCCCCGCCGTGCCAAATGACGTAGTGTCCTTGGGCAAGGGACTTCACCCTACTTGCCTCTGGGGAATGTCCCTGTACTTACTGTAAGTCGCTCTGGATAAGAGCGTCTGCTAAATGTAAATGTAGTTTGGCCCCTCCCCAGGCCCCAGGATTATAGAATGTATCAGGATAAATCCAATGAGGAAGCCTCATGCAGTTTATGGAGCCTTGGGCTGTTTGGAACCAAGGAACATTCTGTTGGCCCAGTAGGACCTCTGGTGGTTTCAGCCTAGAATTGCAGCGTTGCAAATTCATCACAATATGAGTTGGATACTACGTATATCCATGTACACTCTGATGCATAGCTTTTTCTTGTGTTTCTGCATATGCACAGTTTTTAATTTAACACACATCCACCGAATTTCAAAATGTTAACCTCTTTCTCTCCCCCCTCCTTCCTTTCTCTCGCCCACCCTTCCTCTCTCTCCATCTCTCTCTATCTCGCCCTTCCTCACTTCTTCTCTCCCCCCTCCCCCTCCCTCCTGCTGGTAGCTCCTGTCGTCGTCTCGCCGCGACCACGACAACCTGCAGGGGGAGCTGAACCGCCTGCAGGCGGAGAACGAGGCGTCCAAGGAGGAGGTGAAGGAGGTGCTGCAGGCCCTGGAGGAGCTGGCCGTCAACTACGACCAGAAGAGCCAGGAGGTGGAGGACAAGACTAAGGAGTTCGAGATGCTCAGCGACGAGCTCAACCAGAAATCGGTACGAGGCTGTGTCTGGTTGTTAACCGCTTTTCTGGTTGGGTAGCTGGCTTGTTGACTGGTTGGTTAGCTGGTTAGGTAGTTGTTTTTGAAACCCCATCGTGTGCATATTGAAATGAACAATGACATGTGTTAGTGAGAAGAGAATAGGACTTGTCCACTGTACAGCATGGTGACAGTGACCGTGTCCCTCCCCCAGTCCGTCCTGTCCTCCATCGACTCTGAGCTGCAGAAGCTGAAGGAGATGTCCAATCACCAGAAAAAGAGGGTGACAGAGATGATGTCCTCACTGCTCAAGGACCTGGCGGAGATCGGCATTGCCGTAGGCAGCAATGACATCAAGGTAGGGCCTCACTGCACCCTCTCCTGGGGGGGGTAGCGTACAGGCTATCTGCTGTTCAGTCGTGTCGGTTAACTCTCTCTGTCTTCGTATCTCCTTATCTTTCTCTCTTCCCTCTGTCTCACTGTCTCTCTCTCTCGCTCTCTCTCTCTTGCTTTCTGTCTCTCTCTCTCCCTCCCTTAGCAACACGAGGGCAGCGGACTGATAGACGAGGAGTTCACGGTGGCTCGTCTCTACATCAGTAAGATGAAGTCGGAGGTGAAGACCCTGGTGAAGCGCAGCAGGCAGCTGGAGAGCACCCAGTCTGAGAGCAACCAGAAGATGGAGGAGAACGAGAAGGAGCTGGCCGCCTGCCAGCTGCGCATCTCCCAGGTACGAGACCAGCCTGAACGCTGGATTGGATCTTTGCACTTGGTGTCAGATAGTGGGGGATTTTGAGGCCTTAGCCTAACCCTAATGGTCCAGGTGTTATATGGATCCATAGGGACTAATGCTCATCTCCTCCTCTTGATCTCACTCTCTCCTCCCTCCCCCCACCTCTCACCAGCACGAGGCTAAGATCAAGTCTCTGACGGAGTACTTGCAGAACGTGGAGCAGAAGAAGAGGCAGTTGGAGGAGAACGTGGACTCCCTCAACGAGGAGCTGGTCAAGATCAACGCCCAGGGTACCTCTTTTTCTGTCTCTCTCTGTTCTCTCTCTCATTAGGGCTCTCTGATTTTGCGCCCATGAGAGCAAACTGATGATGTATATGAATGTCTTTTTACAGAGAAAGTTCATGCCATGGAGAAGGAGAATGAGATCCAGTCAGCCAACGAAGTCAAGGTACGGACAATGTTTAATTCATATAAATCATCAAATTGATCTGTCCAGCCATGATCCCATACAGGAGGGTGAACGTGGAGCCATGTTCCCACGGTGTGGGATACCTGTGAGCACAACAACATCAACACCCCGACGGACGACCTTTGAACTGTTGTGTTGGCCAATGCCCTCTGACTTGTGGTGTTGGCGGCTGACCTTTGACCCCTTCTCCCCAGGAGGCTGTGGAGAAGCAGATCCACGGTCACCGCGAGGCCCATCAGAAGCAGATCAGTAGCCTGAGAGACGAGCTGGAGAAGAAGGAGAAACTGATCACAGATTTGCAGGAGTAAGAACCGTAGACACGCAGTGACACGGACCTGCGGGAGTGACCATCATAGATATACGGTCACACAGAGCTGCGTGGTCTGATATGTGTGTGTGTGTGTGTGTGTTGTCCAGTCTGAACCAGAAGATCATGCTGGAGCAGGAGAGGCTGAGGGTGGAGCACGAGAAGCTCAAGTCCACCGATCAGGAGAAGAGCCGCAAGCTGCACGAGCTCACGTACGTACACACACACACAGCACCCATGTCTCTCTCTGTTTCAATTTCTCTCTATCCCTACCTCTATCTCTGTGTCTCTATCCCTACCTCTACTTCTATCTCGCCATCCCTACCTTTGTCTCTCTATCACTACCTTTGTCTCCCTCCATCTCTATCTCTCCTTATCACTATCTGTCTCTATCTCTGTCACTTCCTGTTTAACCCTTAGCACCCAGTTTGTGTGAGGCTGACCCCTGACCCCAGTGTGTTGCTGTGGTGTTGCAGGGTGATGCAGGACAGGAGGGAGCAGGCCAGACAGGATCTGAAGGGGCTGGAGGAGACAGTGGTGAGTCAACTGGCCCAGGGCTGGGCTTCCCGGTGAAGGAGGAGGTGGTGTCTGTATCCATTTACATTTATGCGGACACTGACACCAACTAGACACACTGTCCACTGACACGTTCATCCTAAAACTCTCTCTCGTTCTCCCCTCCCCCCTCTCTGTTTTCAAATCAGGCTAAGGAACTCCAGACTCTGCACAACCTTAGGAAGCTCTTCGTCCAGGACCTGGCCACTCGAGTTAAAAAGGTAAAAAAAAGGAGTGTGCGTATGTCTAGGGGTGCATGCTGGAGTGTGTGTGGCTCCTCCAGTGGCTGTGCATGCCTCCATTTCCTGTTCGCTTACTTTGTGGTTTGACAGAGTGTGTGTTATGTCTGTGCAGAGTGCAGAGATGGACTCTGATGACACAGGAGGCAGCGCGGCCCAGAAACAGAAGATCTCCTTCCTGGAGAACAACCTGGAGCAGCTCACCAAGGTTCACAAGCAGGTGAGCAACAGCAGAGCAGCTCTCCTACAGTCTGCCAACACTACCTGAATAGTTTACTTAACAGTCTCTCTCTTTCTATCCTCCCCCCTTCCGTTTTTGGCTGTATTCTTCTGCACTCTCCCCTCCCTCTCCATCCACCTCCTTTCTCTCTCCATCCACTTCTCCCTCTCTTCCACCTCTTTCTCCTCTCCCTCTCTTCCACCTCTCCCTCACTCCCAGCTGGTGCGTGACAACGCTGACCTGCGCTGTGAGCTGCCCAAGCTGGAGAAGCGTCTGCGGGCCACGGCGGAGCGGGTCAAGGCCCTGGAGACGGCCCTGAAGGAGGCCAAGGAGAACGCCGCCCGCGACCGCAAGCGCTACCAGCAGGAGGTGGACCGCATCAAGGAGGCCGTGAGGGCTAAGAACATGGCCAGGAGGGGGCATTCTGCTCAGATCGGTGAGACACACACACACACACTCCTTCACTCACATTTACTTTCAGTTCTTGCATTTTTTCAAGCCAGGCTCGTTACTGTAGTTTTAATCTGTCAAATGTTTAGTAAACCTTGCAAAAAAATCTTTCTAACCTTGTTTTCGAAAAATATTTTTTCAACCTTTTCAGAACCACCCCCAAAAAACTATTTTACCTTCCTAAACTTGAGTAACTTGAGTAAAAAAAAAAAGGGTAGTCAGCCCATCAACTTTTCCCAGAGTCTTTTTAAAGTACCTGTGCCCCACACCTGACTCTGCCTTCCGTCCCTGCAGCCAAACCCATCCGCCCAGGGCAACCCCCCGTGGCGTCTCCCACGCACCCCAACGTGATCCGCAGCGGAGGGGGCCTCTACCAGAACAGCCAGGCTGTGGCCATCAGGGGGGGCGGAGGAGCCAAACAGGACAAGAAGTAGGTCACTCTAACTCTGGTCTTGATTTAACTTCCCCCCTCTCTCCATCCCTCCCTCTCTTCCTCTCCTACCCCCACTCGACCAAATGAAGTCTCTAGTTTTTATAACTGTAGTTGTGGATGTGATCATGTGTCTGCTAATGTCTCACCTATCTAACCTTACCCTCCCTCGCCCCCCCCCCCCCGCCTCAGCAGCTGAAGACGGGAGGATGACTCGCATCATCATCGGAGGTGTGGCTTCTATCACCATGACAACCCCTCATCCCATCACACAGTGACCCACAGCCCCCTACCAGCCCAGGCTTTGGTCTGGGGGGACGAGTTTTGAATATAAATATATAAATATTCATGACCTGTACAGATCTCCTCTCTGTGTTTCCTCCCTCTCTCTCTGTCTCCCCCCCCACCCCCAATCTTTTTCTCTCTGTCTGCAACTATACAAAAAAAAAAAAAAAGAAGAAATGGGATTTAATATTCAATGAAACACAAGACCTTGTCATCCAGCACAGAGCAGAGCACAGTCTTGGCCAAAGGATCCACGTACATTTGACCTGATGTGTAGCTTTGTTTCGTTGCACAGTTTGTCGTCATCCTTGTCCTAAGTAGTCTGCTGTACCAAGCTGAATGTACTATACTGATGTCTGAATAAGAAAATTAGACAACAAAAAAAAAACTTTAATACAGCAGAAAGAGAAAATCCTACCACGTTCTGTCAAGGCTAACCTGTACATTTTATCATTCTTTTTTTCTTTATTTTGGTTGTATCACACTTTCTCTGGGTAGATTTTACATGCTTCTTTAAAAAAAAAAAAAAAAAAAAAAAAACGGTTTGAATTGACTAGTTGGCATTGAGCACTACTTGTCCTGTCCTGTTGTACAGATGGAAAAGGTCACTACAGCACCAAATGCTTCCTTAAGAGGTGTTTGGGTTTGAAAATGCCAAGACGTGCAGCAGTAGATGTATTTAACTTGAGTACCTGTGGAGGCCAATGTTTCTATCGTTAAAATATATATATATACATATATCTATATATATATATATATTAAAAAAGCTAAGAAAAATTGGTGGTCACAAGAAGGATGCTAAGCAGTGGGGGTGTGTGAAGGGGTGAGAGAATGATCCGGATGAAACCCTACCTTTATCTCAAACTATTCCAAGTCGATTAATGTTTTACTCCTGTGGTTTCAAATAGTGTTGCTGATAATCTGCTCGTAGACAACGGGTAGACTGAGATGGTGCGCGCGCTTGTCCTGTCCTAGCTTTGCCGCTTTTACACAGAAACGTCCTCTTGAAAGAAGTAGAATTTGGTTTTGGCTTATGGCTGGAACCATTTTAAGTGTAAAATAGCTTTTCAGTATATAACTGTTTCTTTTTTTTAATCTAGGGTGCCTCGCTTAAGATCCTCCCCTTCCCGAATACAACCTTTATGTGGAAAGTAGATTTAGTCAACAGTTGCTACCTAGCGGTTAACCTTTTCTACTGGAAGTGCATTTGAATGAAAGGCAGCGTTGGATTGGCCCCGGCCCTTGCCACTGATCAGCCAATCAGGTGAAGCAGGGCCATGGTCAAGGCAATGAAGTTGTCAGTTGGAAAAGCTTCTTTCTAGTATCACCTTGAAATACGAAACAAAAAGTTTGTTAAAGTGGTAGGATTTAGTATGCTGGCCAACAATCTAGGGAACAGATGCCCCCTCCCACCTATTGTTGTCCTGTCAAATCTGAAGCCTTTGCAAGACAGAAGTGATACAAAGTATGAAACCACCTTGTGAGTGCAATATAAGCATACAAATATTGTAGGATTGTGAGGTATGACCGGGATGAGGTGTTTTGTTTTGTTCCGTTTTTATAGTCAGCTACGATTAGCCGTTTCAGAATTTAACTTTTATTGTTTCGTCTTGAATATGTAGGCTATTTAATTAATAGCACTTGAGAATTCTGAAACATCGGACCTGTGTTTCGAATACACTCCAAACCCCTTGACTTGAGGGAGGGAAATTGTAAACTATTTCCAAAAAGCCTGATAGCGGAATGGTGTTACTATGTTTACATGATCGGTTTATCGTTATAGAGGCTAGAATTGGAGGCTTTCCCCGAAACTGCGTCAGGACAGCGCTGTGTCCATCCCGTCTTTCTCAATGTAACTTCAGAGCAGTACACTCGCAGTATGGTCTTCATACCCCGTCTTCACCTGCCCGTGGTCCCACTTTAAGTGATATGAAATGGGGTGAGGGGAGGAGGTAAACCACATTCACTTGTTCATGGTATGACACCAAATTAACAACAATTTGTTTGCATTGATTCTAAAGAAAGAAAAAAACTGCGTAGCCACTTTTTATTACTGTGTAATAGTTGCTCAATTCCTAATTGACAGTAAGGATTTCATCAATGGACAGAACGGTACTGGATCATTCCTGGAGAATTGGGGCACAACTGCGGGGCTCAAAAGAGGCAAACGGGGAAGTAAATGATATCACCTTTTTGGATTGACTGCATGATGTAAATGTATGTGTGATTAAATAATTATGAAAAAAGATTCTGGTATCGGTGTCTTAAAGTAATTGGTTATCCAATGAGGGTTTTCAATTGCAAATTGGACAGACGAAAAAAAATCACCCAATTCTGAAACTTGGTTTTCAGGATAATCTCTAGGTTCTAATTTGGCTGTTTGTAATGAGCTGTCTAGGAAAGTGACTTCCAATAGACCGCCATTCACTCTGGATTTGAATCAGTTGACAACCATTTTACATTTAGTCTCTGGAGCGAAAACTCATAGGCTATTCCTTTATGACAGCAAGCAGACAAAATTGAGTTTCGGTTACAAAAATGATTTCGCTCAGAGAAACACATCACATTAGATTTGGAAAGACCATGGGGGTGGGGGGGGGGGGTTGAATAGTAAAACATGAAATACCATAGACCTCTCTATGGGCTATTTTTGACTATATAACACAACACCTTGAGAGCGCGTCGGTCATGGCAAAAACACGATTATATGGGGCTCGTTCCCAGCCTTACTGTAGGTATCACTGCAAACTCTGTCATATCTTCCCTTGGCCACAAGGTGGAGATACAGGCCCACCAAGGCTCACCTGAGAGAGGTTTACCGAGGTGGTGAACTTGGCAACTCAGCAGGCAAAGACGGATCACCAGGAAAGAGAAATGGGAACGAGGCAGAAGTGCCTGTACTTGTCGTAGCGCGACTACCTTCCCAGGAGAAGTGCTGAGACGGTACACGGTCCGAAGAAGACCGTGACGGAGGAAAAGCTGTCTGAAAAGTTTATGGAATTATATCCTGTGGTCAAGTCAATAACTTCACTATCACCGAAGGATTATCCCCGACAGGAGATAAGGTTTGTCTGACAGTGGTATCTAAGAACACTGAAAAATTTTCAAATTAGCCAGCTACTCGCTCAGCGCCAGCTAGGTGGCTAGCTAGGTTAGCTTTTAGCTAGCGAGCATTCTTCAGTTTGATGGAATGGAAGTGAACCTGTTCTGACAGACCTGTACTGACCACGAGACGTTCTTGTGCACGCACTCTACTGTCGACACCCCGTAGTGATTTAAGAAGTAGTAAGAAGTTTAAACGTGCTCGGTATGGTAACTATAGTGATTAGAAGAGTTAATGTAACCTTAGGATATGTACTTTACTGTACATTTTATGCAATGTCCCTCCTTGTTGGTAAGAAAGCTAGTTAACGTTTAATTTCTACTCTTATTGCATCACCAATTTCAAGTCCCTTGCCCGAAGAAAACGGTGTTCCAGGAAGTTCAGTTAGGAGCGCGTAGCTGGACAAGGTAATTTAGCTTTCTCCCTTTAAGAAGTTGATAATTGTAGGTATGTAGCTATAATAACAAAAACATCCGTATGATACGATCAAATCAACACAGTCAGGAATCAGAGAGAGCTATAGTTTACTTGGAGATTATTACAAAATAAAACAAACAAACATGCCACTAATGATAAATATACCATATACATTTTTGCCGTTAACTCACGTATTTACATGTCCTCAAACCAAGGAATTCTAATGTAGGTAACAAATGACCGTTCGTTTGTTGTTCAAAACACGAACATTACAGAATGATTTGTGGAGGTCTGGGGCATAGATAAGCCTAGGAAGGAGAAAACCTTAAATATGCTAGTGAACATCTCAAGGTGTTTTGTGCAACCGGTCCCTGGTACAGTAGGGATGACTGGCCCATTTACTCAAACTCAACGGGTTGGAGTATATAGGGCAGTTCTTCTATATCAAGCTGCTAGGGACACCAAGGGACTATATTTGGGATGTAGCTACATTTGAGAGGTCATTCTGGACCTCTGCTTGTTCCAGTCTGTAATAGTCTTGTCTAATACTGTTGGACTTGCTGGAAAGTTCAGGGGATAGTTGGTTTAACTTAGTTTAAAACTAGTCTTGGCCGAGGCGGTCTTAAACTCTCCGGTTAAGCAAAGTTAGGAAAGTTAGCGATCCCGCCCCATGGTTTAGTTGCTATGGCAACAACAGTCTGTTAGTAGCCTACACCTTAACATAAACTATTATACAATGAATGAAGTTTGTTCATTCAACTGCAGCTTTTTTTTTCAGGGTCCCGCTTTTCCGCCTAAATTATTAATTTTTAAACGAGTGAGTGGACTAGATGACAACCTAAAGTTATTGCATTAACGCTAGCCAAGAGCTCTCCGCGGAGATGGGCGCGTCTCGTCTGACTCTACTCGCACTAGAATCAGCCGTTCCGCCAGCCAGCAGCCATCGAAAGAACGACCGGCCTCATTGTTAATTGTCACGATCAATAGAAACTTGAAAGAAGATGGCAAGAAAAAACCTCATGGTGATGGCGATACCTAACACCTATCACCAGGCCTATGTAGGAGGAGAGCGGTAGCTAGGGGAGGGTGAAGTAGCTGGGGTTTGTGTGCTGACGGTGGCGCATTCTCCATTCAAGTCAGCCCATTATGAAGTGACAGGATTGCAGCTCCCAGTGTTGTCACTCCCCCAGTATGAGCCTAGCTCATGGGCAGGACAAGCCTCTCTCATGGACTCCGCTGACATATGACTTGTACAGTTCCACCAATACCTTCTCTATTATCTGGTCGAGGATGAGTCAACAGGTGGCAGGCTGATGCCACCTGTTGGCAACATGCTTCTCTAGCTTTTTACCAGAGTTGTCTCTGGAGGAGAGGGTCGGTTCAGATTTTCAGTTGGAGGTTTTTTCCCCCCTGTTGTCTTTCTCCGAGGGTTAAGGTTGGTTGTCGGTGCTGATCTATGGACAGCTTCGAAGCTCTTGGTAGCGTTAATAATGGTTGGTCTCTCAGGGAATCATTGAAAGATACAGACAGGGGTTTTGGGGTTAATGGTGTGTTATGACATTGGGAAGCTAAGGGGTTGTTATGACGTGGCATAATCACTTTCAAGGCCAGTTTCCTGCACTCACACACAGCCAAGTCTTATTGTCCCATCTAATGAAATATCTCCATTGACATGGGTTCAACCAGACTATTAGCATCTCCTGATGTTCGCTATACTATATTGGTTTGAGTTGATACGCTGCTTAGAGAATTTCAGCCCGATAATCTGTCTCCTTAAACGTATAAGAGGAGACCATGTATGGATCATTCTCCGATACATGCTGTAGACCTCTGTGAAAACACAGGTTGTTTGATGAGACTGCTGCACTTGGCCAGTGTTCACAATGAGGATTAGACCTTGATAGAAATAGAATGTATTTTCTGACAGGTCTTTTAAATTGATCTGGAAACGTGCTTGGCAAGCAGAGGCACTCAGGCTTTGGTCAGTCACTTCAGTGACTGTGTGAGTGTTGTGGACAGGTCTGTGAACTTACCAAGGTTGTACAAATCATACGACATCACTGTATTCATAGTCTGCTCTTGTGTTTTCAAGACTTTATGTGTGGGAGGAAAAGTAAGAGGGTGGGAGGATGTTGATGTAAGGGGAGGGGGGTAGGGATGGAGGAGATAAGGTAGAGGGGAGGAGGGAAGTTTGTTATTGACTACTTTTTTTGGAATTGCCTTCTTCCTAAAGACATGTCGTTCCATTGTATCCTGTCTGACCTTCTCTCTCCCTCGCTCTCTTTCTCTCCCTCTCTCATTCCCTCTCTCATTCCCTCTCTCATTCCCTCTCTCATTCCCTCTCTCTCTCTCTCTCTCTCTCTCTCTCTCTCTCTCTCTCTCTCTCTCTCTCTCTCTCTCTCTCTCTCTCTCTCTCATATTCCCCCTCTCTTTCTCTCTCTCTACTCTCTCTCTCTGAGTGTTTAGGTGTTGTTTCAGTGAAGGGCAGAAGGAGTAAGACGTGGGTACCCTCGCTGTGGTGGAGTTGTTTTAGTAGGAACCCTTTAAAAAAGTCCCAGTCACTCACTACTCCTAAACAATATCTGTCTCTGAGTTTGGCTGTATGTCGGTCGTGTGACCAAAACTCGGTTTGTACAGTTTTTCCCCCCCCCCCCCCCCTTGGGGACTTCTGGTATGAAGTTAATTACTACTTAGCTAATGAGACCCTAGGATTCAGTAGTAGTATAACCTATGCAAACAGGCTGAGCTCACGGTGTCACATAGTGGTGACTGAATGTCTTCAGTGGAGGAAGAGCCTCAGGCTGGTACAGTGAATCAGATATTCCTCAACACAAAACGACACGCAGGCTCTCCACCTGGGCTTGTTTGGATTATGCAAATCTAGGAAAGTTAAATGAAGGTTTATTATTTCGCCCTGCCCACAGTAGCGGTCTAAAATCCAAATGTAGGCTGTCGAAGATAAACTGTAAAACACAGTCAAATTATTTGGAATTAACAGATTTTTTATTTTTTATTTGCTGTGTATGATTTGCACATTCTTGTAACTGACAGACTCTAAGTGAAGGATAGTTTGTTTGAACAACACCGCCTCAATGTTGAGATTGTGCAAGATGTTCCTGAACTTCTGTCTTGATTAGAGGTGTGTATGTGTGTGTGTGTGTGAGACATCAGTGGTATGTGTGATTTGACTACTACAAAACAGCCGCGTTGATCAAATGGTGCTCTTTGTGTTCCACTCGACGGTAAGAGGAGAGAGAGAGGGCCAAATGAGTGGCAGAGAGCGACAGAGATTCAAAGTGAGAGAGTCCCAGAATGCGAGGGAGTAAGGGAAACACGTGAGTCATATTACTGGACCTCCCTCCCTCTCTAATCTTATTTTCTTCTCCGCTGCCTTCCTAGACCTACGTGTCTGTTAGTTGGATTACTGGCCCTATAGTCTCAGTTTGTTCTGCCTCAATTGGATTGAGCAGGCGTATAGGTCCTACTGTCACAGATATTGTTCACGGCTCTCTACTGTTTGTTTTGGGTTTACCTGCTTCTTGTCCAAACGCCTGTGCTTTCTAAGGGCCTCTCCAGGGCTGTGAGCAGTCCATCTGGACCCTCAGAGAGTTCAGTACGCCTGGTTCTCCTGTAGACCAGAGACGTACGACGTTACAGGTACAGTTGGCTGAATACTGCCTGGGAGGTGGGAGGGGGTGTTGAGGGAAAAAACGTCTGATTTATGTCTCTGGTCTTTACTGTGGCGCACGTTTGTTTTTCGATAGCTTTTTTTTTTTGTGAGGGAGACGGATTGGACGTTTTTAAAAAGTAGGAGGGGCATATCCCACCCATGTAGAATGAACCTCCACCCCCTCAGTCTTCATATTCCTCTTCCTGTCCCCGTCTCTCCAGCGGCGGTCGGCGAGCCATGCCTCTGAGCTTCTCGTCCAGCCAGCGGCCGTGAGATCCAGTGCATCGGGCCGTCATGGCCGACCTTCCCATCGCCCCGGGCCAGGTGTACATCGAGGTGGAGTACGACTACGAGTACAAGGCCAAGGAGCGCCTCGTCACCATCCACCAGGGGGAGCACTTCCTGCTGGTGAAGAAGAGCAACGAGGACTGGTGGCAGGTGAGGAGGGACGAGGGGGCCAAGCCTTTCTACGTCCCCGCTCAGTATGTCAGGGAGGTCCGCAAGGCCCTCATGCCCCCGCCCAAGCACCTGCTGCTCCCCGGGGCGGGGCCGGTGACGGCGTCCCGGGGAACGCAGGAAGTACGCCGTTCCAACGAGAACCTCAACCGGAGCGGAGGAAGCGAGTCGTCTGTCCTCGGGCTCCGCTCGCGCTCGCCCTCCTCCCCGTCGCCCTCCACCTCGTCCGGGCACCCCACGCCGCCCACCGTGCGCCGTAACGTCAACCACAGCCCGGGGAGCGACAACGACCACGCCCCTCCGGAGGCCCTGCCCCTCCCGGGGAGCCACGCGGGGTACACCCCGCCCCACCCAGCCAAGCGGAGCACGCTGCCCCGCATCCGCGCCCACTCTCCGGACCTCCAGAGGGCGCCGCTGGACGTGGACAGCACCCAGCACTGTGATTCGGCCGGCGAGGGTTCGGAGAGACGCGCCAACGACTCAGAGTCTGGAGAAGAGCTGAGCAGCAGCTCCACCGAACACCTGCAGGTAGGAGAGAGTGTGTGTGTGTGTGTGTTTGTTTGTGTTCACGTGTGTGCTCGTGTTCTGCAAGTGTGTGTGTGTTCTGCGAGTGTGTGCGTTTGTACAAAACTATTTGGAAATTGTGTTTCTATTTCTGCTTGTTATCTTCCTTATGAACAAGTCCCAGCTAGTGTCCACTCTCTCAGGCAGGACCAGGACTTTCTCTGGCCTAGTGTAACTGTGCAGTAGTTCACTTCCACCTCCCTGAGTCAGCCTGGGGGGTGAGGAAACTGTGTGGCCAGGGGAGGAGGGCAGCTTCTGGGCTGCAGATGTAGGTCTAGCTAGCTGGTAGGGCTGCACATGGAGGTCTTGCTAGCAAGCTGGCAGGGCTGCAGATGGAGGTCTTGTTAGCTGGCTGGTAAGGCTGCAGATGGAGTTCTTGTTAGCTGGCTGGTAGGGCTGCAGATGGAGGTCTTGTTAGCTGGCTGGTAGGGCTGCAGATGGAGGTCTTGCTAGCTAGCTGGTAGGGCTGCAGATGGAGGTCTTGTTAGCTGGCTGGTAGGGCTGCAGATGGAGGTCTTGCTAGCTAGCTGGTAGGGCTGCAGATGGAGGTCTTGCTAGCTAGCTGGTAGGGCTGCAGATGAAGGTCTTGCTAGCTAGCTGGTAGGGCTGCAGATGGAGGTCTCGCTAGCTAGCTGGTAGGGCTGTAGATGAAAGTCTTGCTAGCTGGTAAAGTCTTTGTTCCTGCCTGGCCCAGCTGACTATCACCCATGTATGCAGCTGCTGGGTACAAAAGGCCCTGTGATTGAATAGAAACTAGGTCACTCAGACTCTTTTCCCAAGTGTGTGTGTGTGTGGGCGTGTGCGCGTGAGCAACAGAGTGTTTTTGTGTGAGCGAAGAAGAGTGGGAGTATCACAAAGGTGATGGCTACGAGAATAAGCCTTTTTAAACCGCTGAACTCTCAATCTCAGCTCCTGTTCTCAGCTGAATGTGAAGTTGCGCTGTAAGCTCTTCGTATGGACGGGCCTCTGAGGGAGTGTCTCGACAAGGTGTCCAACTTGTCAAGGAGGGGACAGCTTATCAGCTGGAAAGGGAATCAAAACATAATGAGAACTTGAAGAGTTGCTCTTGAAACCAAAGTGGAGTTCCTTCCTAAGACTCTTAGAGTGCCAGGCTGCCTATGGAGCCAGTGCCCAAGGGAAAGGTCATAGTTGTCGAACCTGTTCTGTTGGTAGGCAGTTCTGACCTCAGCAAAGCTCTCCTGATAGGCTGTGGGCAGCGATGAGACATGACAGGATCATGGAGATGGAGAGTGGGTTCGTATAAGGGTTGGGTATAGCTCAGTGGTGGAGCATTTGACTGTAGATCAAGACGTTGTAGGTTCAGATCCACCTCTGCAGAGGAACAGCTCTCTGGAAGCTCATAAGGAACCAGCAGGGTGCAGCCATGTTGGCCTAGCTTGAGTGAAACCGGCCCCAGTTTCACTACACTTTCACTGTTTGTTTTCCCTCTGGAACGACAGCGTGCGACAGGTGAGGGGCAGGATCGGGTGTCAGGACACTTCCTCTTTCCCCAGCTCCTGCTCGCTACTTTACTGTACGCTACTGCACGTTACTGTACACTCCTTTATGCTACTGTATGCTACTGTATGGTATTGTACTCTACTGTATTCTACTGTACTCTACTGTACTCTACACTTCTCTTCTCTACTGTCTTGATAGAGGAATGAAAAGAGAGTGAGAGTGATTTGGGTAGTTTTCCTCTATATCACCTTGCCCGCAGCTCTTTCCTTACTGGCTGGCTGGCTGACTGGCTGAGGGTGTTCTCCATCTTTGTTTATTCCCCCCCCATGACATCAGGAGAAGCCTGTGACATGACAAGGTTATTAACTCCAATATCGCTTGTGTTGGTTGTCACCCAGGGCCACGTTATATTGGACGCTCAATCCATACAGCCAGCCCTCGCCCTGGCCCACTCCATCTAAAGACAAGCTCAAGGCCTCGCTGCGTTTGTAATTTGCTGCTCGGCTGCGTGTTATCGATGAGGCCTCCTTGCCGATGGTTATCTTCATAACGGCCCTCTTGTTCTGCCGTGGTCCTTCTGAGGGACACAGAGGGAGAGGACGCAGTGAACTAGACCGAACGTCAAGCTACATGTCAACAGGACAACCTCATGTCAGATGATTTCTGTCCTTAATGGGACGTGTTTCAGGGTCTCTGCTGGTAACTGTCTGTAAGCTACGTATGAGTTATCGAATCCAGCTCGCATTTCGCACCAGAAAGTACCTTTTGCAATTTAAAATCGAGTCGGAACAGGGTTTTTTCTTTTCTTTTTCTGCGCTGTGGTGCTGAATCCAATCAATTCGGAAGCGGTGCAGTGGCTGCACGCTCAGCACATTGATTGTCCCAGGCATAGATTATCATTAGTTAGCATTAGCCCCCTCCTCGCTGCCCACCACGCTGCTGTGTATCCTCTTAAACTTGCTCAGCCCTCAGTTAGCGACATGATGTTTGAGCACGGTGAGTCAGCAGGAATCTACCTCAGCCTCTCTCTCTTTCTCTCTCTCTCTCTCTGTCTCTCTCTCTCTCTTTGTCTCTGTCTCTCTCTCTGTCCCTCTCTCTGTATCTTTCTCTCTCTCTGTCTCTCTCTCTCCCCTCAGCCCGTCTACCCGTCTTCCAACTTTTTTTGCCCGCCCTTTTCTCTCTCTTTTCCTTTCTTTCTCCCTCTATTTTCCTCCACTTACCCCTCCTGAGAAAATTAGGGACAACATGTCTCCCCTCGTTTGATCTCTCTCCCCAGCCACCAATTTAACTGCTCCCTTTTGGGAGCTGGAGGAAACTCTTTATGGTTCTCTGCTATTGGCTACCTTAATCTTACAAAAAAAGTATTTTTGATTGCTGTACACACCCTGTTCACCCAGCCCTGGATTGTCTAACTGGGCCACACCTAGTTTCACAATAACACACACACGTGGAGTGCGACTTATATTCTATATTTATATTTTATTGGCAACTTGTATTTTATTGGCAACTTATATTTTATTTTATTGTACATTTTATTTAATTCTAATTCCACTTAGTACTGCCAGTTTATGTACCCTTAGTTTAGATAGTCCACATATTTTAAATTTAGGTCCCTATATGTTTATTGTATGCACCTTCCTGCCAAAGTAAATTTCTTGTCTGTGCAAACTTTCATGGCGAATAAATCCCTTTCTGATTCTGATAACTGCAGGGGGGCTGACTGCATGTGAGCAGTGTAGTATTGGTGTGTGGGTATGGAGTCAGGCCACTGGTTAACAGCCTGGTTGACTGGTTAACAGCCTGGTTGACTGGTTAACTGCCTGGTTGACTGGTTAACAGCCTGGTTGACTGGTTAACTGCCTGGTTGACTGGTTAACTGCCTGGTTGACTGGTTAACTGCCTGATTGACTGGTTAACTGCCTGGTTGACTGGTTAACAGCCTGGTTGACTGGTTAACAGCCTGGTTGACTGGTTAACTGCCTGGTTGACTGGTTAACAGCCTGGTTGACTGGTTAACTGCCTGGTTGACTGGTTAACAGCCTGGTTGACTGGTTAACTGCCTAGTTGACTGGTTAACTGCCTGGTTGACTGGTTAACAGCCTGGTTGACTGGTTAACTGCCTGGTTGACTGACTCGTTGACTGACTGGTTGACTGGCTGGCACCGAGCCCATCCACTCCTCTTTCGGCTCTCTTGTGTAATGATTCAAAGGTTGTTGCACCAACTTCTTTCACTCCTGTCTCTGTCACTCTGTCTCTCTCTCTCTGTTTTGATAAGTACACCAGTCTTATCTGCCTGCCTGAGACAGTTTGTGTTACTAGTCAAAATGAAAACTGAACGTTTATGTTCACACTGCAAGCCTGAGTGTTCCGTTCAGATTTACAGATAAGATCCGATTTGTTTGTCCAATCGCATTTGTCTTCATGTGTGGTCAGTATCAGATTCCAGTGGGAAGCGTTCACAGTCCAGGACTGAGTCGCATGTGTAAAGAAAGAATCCGAATCACAAAGATGTGACACGCCGTCGTAAACAGGAAGCAAACATGTACGCCGCTGAGGTCAGCGTTTATGGTTTCATTTTACACGGCGACATGCGGCGGAGGCTAGCGAATTCCTGCCCAGGTGATGACGAGGACGAGGAGAAGGAGAGAGAAGGTGTTGACACCTCACTAACACCTTTATGATGTCACCTTTTCCTGATCCCTCACTGTTCCTCCTCTGACCACCCCCATAGCAGCTGTCTGTCATGTTCGTAATCACTGAGTGATTCCCTCCAGAGCAGAATTGAACGAATCTAGAGTGATGTAAAAGTCGCACAAACTCACCATGTGACTCTTCAGACCGAGGTCGTGTTTGGAAAGAAATCCAACTCTGTGTCTGATTTCGGACCACGTCATTCTCAACCCATTATTATTGATTCTTAACACAATGCTTAAACCTAAACACCATCCTACCAAGATGACAGTATACCAGTCTACATGGACCTCCAGCCTTCAGAACCAGACTGCAGGCTTCATTGTTGACACGGGTAAGGGATGATGACATAGCATACTGTGTGCTGATAGAGAACAAGATAGATAATAAATGTTTTTGATGGTGCACTGTACTCCATAAGGTTTGGACCCTTCCTCCCTGTGTGTTTCCCTGGTAACCTCCCACCCCTCCACCACACATCTTCTTTGATTGGAGGCTTGATTCTCTGAGGGGTGGGGGTGGCAGGGGGGGGGGGCACAATGCCCACTCTTATGTGAAGCTTTTCTTAATCCCTTTGGGAGCTTGAATTAGATACGTGTGTGTTTGGGGGGGGGGGGGGGGTAATGTTGTATGTGGGGCACTGTGTGTGTGTGTGTGTGTGTGTGTGTGTGTGTGGTGGCGGGGGCAGAGGGTGAGAGTTGTATGTGGGGCACTGTGTGTGTGTGTGTGTGTGTGTGTGTGTGTGTGTGTGTGTGTGTGTGTGTGTGTGTGTGTGTGGTGGCGGGGGCAGAGGGTGAGAGTTGTATGTGGGGCACTGTGTGATGGGCACTGTGTGATGGGCACTGTGTGATGGGCACTGTGTGATGGGCAGGCTGTGATGAGCAGAGTGATATTGGCAGATTTTAGGACAGTTCCAGAAGAGTGTCTGTTGTGCCTAGGAGGATAGAGTGACACTGCAAGCTATCTCTCTCTCTCTCTCTCTGTGTTTCTCTCTCTCTCTGTCTCTCTCTCTCTCTCTCTCTCTCTCTCTCTCTCTCTGTGTTTCTCTCTCTCTCTGTGTCTCTCTCTCTCTCTCTGTGTCTCTCTCTCTCTCTCTCTGTGTCTCTCTCTCTCTCTGTGTTTCTCTCTCTCTCTGTGTCTCTCTCTCTCTCTCTGTGTCTCTCTCTCTCTCTCTCTCTCTCTCTCTCTCTCTCTCTCTCTCTCTCTATCTGTTTCTCTCTCTCTGTCTCTGTCTGTCTGTCTTTCTCTCTCTGCTTATGTAAGTGTGTTTGTCTGTGTACTGTGTGTGTGTGTGCGTGCCTGGCCGGAGGTCCCTAGCGCTGCAGTGCCTGGTGTTGCTCAGTAACAGTCTGAGTCAGAGAGGATAGACTTTGTCGGAGTGTGTGTGTGTGTCTGTATCGCTGTCTTCATCACTGGATACGACTCTCAGCACAGCTACAGGGACACTATGTACCCAGACGAGAGCGAAACGGTAAGACAGCCTTTTCTCACTCACACACACACACACACACACACAAGGATTTCTGTGCGTGCACGCGCACACACACCAGCACAACACCTCTCTCAACACCGGACATCATGAACGCACACTCGAACATCTCTCTGAAAACCTTCGAAAGTGCCACATTTACCAACTCCAGCACAGGAGTGGGGTGTCAGCATTTCCTTTCAACAAGAACGTGTAAATAATGTCCGCTCTGTCCTTGTTTTACAAGGAAATGCATCTGACAGTCACAGTGCGCTGCTAACTTCAGTAACATCCCTGTGTCTGCAGCCAGCTGAACTGAACACGCTGCACATCCTGCAGTGCTTCGTTCCTCTGATCTTAGATCCACATATGCCAGCTGGCATGGGCTCACTCCTCCATATGGAGGGCCATCATCTCTAATGGACCCACAGCAGGCTTCACACTACATTTGAGAGAGTACACTCACGTTATATACTTTAGGTCTGTGGCATGTTACACAAGGCACGCACACACACAGAAACACACACGCACACAGCTGATGTTGCTGCTGGTGTTAAACCAGTCTGATTCACTGTCACAGTAGGCACATCAGAGTCTGTTTGACCCCTGTGTCATTATACAGGTGTGATTGTGTTCATGTTCACCTCATAAGGGGTGCATGGTTACTGAAGGTGTGACTTTGTTCATGTTCACCTCATAAGGGGTGCATGGTTACTGAAGGTGTGACTTCGTTCATGTTCACCTCATAAGGGTTGCATGGTTACTGAAGGTGTGACTTCGTTCATGTTCACCTCATAAGGGGTGCATGGTTACTGAAGGTGTGACTTCGTTCATGTTCACCTCATAAGGGGTGCATGGTTACTGAAGGTGTGACTTCGTTCATGTTCACCTCATAAGGGTTGCATGGTTACTGAAGGTGTGACTTCGTTCATGTTCACCTCATAAGGGTTGCATGGTTACTGAAGGTGTGACTTCGTTCATGTTCACCTCATAAGGGGTCTTACTGAAGTGTGGACAGTGTTCGGGGTCATGTTTGATCTTGAGAGAGATGATGATCGCATGCCCGCTGGCTTGTTGCTAAGAGGATGTGCTAAGCGCTTGCCATGCTACATTACATAAGCCAGGGCTACGTAACATTTGTTTGGACAGCTGGTTTGAGAGAATGGCTCGCGGTGCTGTGTGTGTGTGTGTGTGTGTGTGTGTGTGCTCTGATGAGGCTAGAATATTCTGTGACATTGCTTTGTGGTTTTAGAATTTGTTTACAACACTTACAAGAAGAGGAGTAAAAAAGAAAGGGCAATAGTAAACAAAACAAACAAACAAAAAAAATGTAATAATGAAAAGATAAAAATAATAAAAGATAAAAAATGAAGAGAGACAATAAATGTCCTTGTGTGTTGTCTTTCCATACGTACTTACATAAGTGCTGCAAGCCAGTCTGCTCAAGCTAAAATAAAGCCCTTCCAAAGGGGAAGCCGTGTGGTTAAGGGTCTGCGGTGGAGTTGGGCTTGTAATCAGAAAGTTGCCGGATCGATTCACCGGATCGAGACCAAATGACGTTGTGTCCTTTCGAGTTCACCCTACTTGCCTCGGGGAGAATGTCCCTGTACTTACTGTGAGTCGCTCTGGATAAGAGCGTCTGCTAAAGGACTAAATGTCTGTAATGTACAGGGTCCGGTCTCTCAGTGCTGTTACAACACCAGAGGTCAGAGGTCGAGGGATAACCCTCTCCTTTCTGGGTGTCTGATGGCAGATGACCAGACAGACCAGACAGACAGCACCAATCAGGAACTGGCTGCCTGTGTGCTGGCTCTGATGGGTTTAGGGTCAGGACCTATCTTTGAGCTCCTTAACCCCCTATGTTCCTGGTCGATTCAATCCAAGATTAGATGAGTAGATTATTCTTGTAGACCTTCTCTCCTCATCCTTCCTCCTCTTTAATCAGTCTCCTTATTGTGTCAGACTTGCCTTCAAGATACTTAGCATTATGATTTTGTACACTGTTCCTAGCAGAGATTATGGTTCCAAACCTGGTTTATTATGTCTGAGCTGAATCTCTTTTAAGCCCCCCCCCCTTCCCCAAGCTTGTCTGTCCAAGGAGGGCCCAGTGATACTGCAGCCCTGCAGCTGGTCTGTCCAGGGAGGGCCCAGTGATACTGCAGCCCTGCAGCTGGTCTGTCCAGGGAGGGCCCAGTGATACTGCAGCCCTGCAGCTGGTCTGTCCAGGGAGGGCCCAGTGATACTGCAGCCCTGCAGCCGGTCTTCGTGGGTTTGAAAAGCTGCTCTCCAGGGCATCACGAAGCAGCTTCCTGTTGATGTGGCTTGTGATTGGTCAGGCCAGGGGGCAGGACTCCCTGACCCTCGGGTGGTGTGTTCGAGCTGTCGTGATATCAGATCAGAATACTGTTACCAAGTGTGTGTGACTGTGTGGAAGAACTGTGACTGTTGGAACTATGGAGTCCTTGTCCTCTAATTTTCCGCCCTGCTACCTACTACGAGATATTTGTTTTGTCAGTTTGGTTAACTGAATAAAATGTTGAATGTAATGTGAAGGAATGTGATGTGAAATGTGATGTTGGTAAGGTCCTTAGGGCAGTTAAGGACTGCTCAGATCCTTTGTTTACATGCCTCAGACACAGCAGGGGAAACACGTTTCTAGAAGAATTTACCGGACAGCACATAGGAACGTTCCGTGAAGCGTCGCCGTGTTTGACTAACAGGGTTGAGAGCCCTGCACTCCCAGGACACATTGGAGGAGTTGATGATCAAGTGCATTCAGGACCAGAAATACAGGTTCAGCTCTCTCTCTCTCTCTCTCTCTCTCTCTCTCTCTCTCTCTCTCTCTCTCTCTCTCTGTCTCTCTCTCTCTCTCTCTCTCTCTCTCTCTCTCTCATTTCTTCTCTTTTTCTCTCTTTTATTTGCCGTTCTCTAGTATATTTTTATTTTCAGCTGCTAGTCCATCATTGTGCAATGTCAGTAGTTACTTTGATAAAGAGGACCTCGATGGAGGCTTTACGGACTGCAACACTTTTCAGTAAGGTTACATTAACTACCACGTAACTGCATGGTTAGTATTTACCTTAATGTGAAGTGTTGCAGTGTAGTTACATGTTAGTTAGTAAGGCTGGCCTTCATGGGAAGGTTGTCTGAGAATGCAAACTCAAGCCTGTCAGCTTCTGTGTTGCTTGCAGAACAGTCTGGTAATAAGAGTTCTGTGCCTAGTCATCCTTATCTCCTCTTCTCCAAGTGAAGGTCATGAGGGAGGGAGAGAGGGAGAGAGGGAGAGAGGGAGGGAGGGAGCTTAAAAAAAGCAAAGGGCCTAAAATAAGTAGACTACTTTCCTCGCCAAATGCCGGGTACAGTTTTAAAGGGCTGGTTCTCTGTGCCAAGACAGAATGGTGAAAGTGGAAGAGAGATGGGATTGTGTGTGTGTGTGTTCGTCCATGTAGTCAGCCCAGGTGTCCAGAGCCAGTTAGGGAAACACGTTTAGTCATTTAGCAGACGCTCTTATCCAGAGCGACTTACAGTAAGTACAGGGACATTCCCCCGAGGCAAGTAGGGTGAAGTGCCTTGCCCAAGGACACAACGTCATTTTGCACGGCCGGGTATCGCACCGGCAACCTTCTGATTACTAGCCCGATTCCCTAACCGCTCAGCCACCTGACTCCCCACACAACACCAGGTGTCCTGGGTTTAACTCTGGTCAGCCTTCTGTCCTCACCTTGCCTCTGAGGATAGAGGCTGGTATCAGAGAGAGCTCCCTGCCTCTGAGGATAGAGGCTGGTATCAGAGAGAGCTCCCTGCCTCGGAGGATAGAGGCTGGTATCAGAGAGAGCTCTCTGCCTCGGAGGATAGAGGCTGGTATCAGAGAGAGCTCCCTGCCTCGGAGGATAGAGGCTGGTATCAGAGAGAGCTCTCTGCCTCGGAGGATAGAGGCTGGTATCAGAGAGAGCTCTCTGCCTCGGAGGATAGAGGCTGGTGTCAGAGAGAGCTCTCTGCCTCTGAGGATAGAGGCTGGTATCAGAGAGAGCTCTCTGCCTCGGAGGATAGAGGCTGGTATCAGAGAGAGCTCTCTGCCTCGGAGGATAGAGGCTGGTGTCAGAGAGAGCTCTCTGCCTCGGAGGATAGAGGCTGGTGTCAGAGAGAGCTCTCTGCCTCTGAGGATAGAGGCTGGTATCAGAGAGAGCTCTCTGCCTAGGAGGATAGAGGCTGGTATCAGAGAGAGCTCTCTGCCTCGGAGGATAGAGGCTGGTGTCAGAGAGAGCTCTTCCAGCCCTGCAGGAGACTGAAGGACACCCCAGTATGGCTCATCATGCAGCTCCTTTGGCTTTTGTATCGACTTCCACTGCAAATGGAGGTGGAAAAATCAATAAAACACAAACAACATTACTTTTAATTTGATCCGGTATTAATCTGTCTTCTTGTCAGGCCACACAGATGCACGTAAACGTCATAATGTTCTCGAGGAACGGAAATCTTTTGTTGCATCTGCATGCATTTGCGTTGTCCTGAAAGCATTACTGAAAGGCGTAGCTGTGCACTCATGGCACGTCTAAACAGATACCCCACCTTGGTGTTGAAACCCTGGCAAAACCCTCCCATCTCCCCTGCAGGTCAAAACAGGTTAGAAGACGAGAGGCGCAGGGGATGAGAGTGAGTTTGGCAGCGCTCTCCTCACTGTCCTGGAACTCTCTCTCCTCTCCGATTGCCCTGGCGGGGTTGGACCGGTAGCTGGAGTAATTCCAGTCTCCCTGGACTCCTGTCCCGTACAGCCGGTCCCAGAGACAGGACACTGGCATTGGAGGAATGTCAGGAGTCATCTAGGATATCACTGAGAACCAGCTACGCCAGCTGACAGCCCCTGCCTTATTAGATTTCTTTCTCTCTCGCTCTCGTTCTCTCTCTTACATTCTCCTTCCCTCCCTCTCTTTCTCTTTAATTTTCTCTCTTTCATTCTCCTTCCCTCCCTCTCTTTCTCTTTCATTCTCTTTCATTCTCTTTCTTTCTTTCTTTCTTTCATTCTCCCTCCCTCCCTCCCTCCCTCCCTCCCTCCCTCCCTCCCTCCCTCCCTCCCTCCCTCCCTCCCTCCCTCCCTCCCTCCCTCCCTCCCTCCCTCCCTCCCTCCCTCCCTCCCTCCCTCCCTCCCTCCCTCCCTCCCTCCCTCCCTCTACTTTTTCAATCTCTCGTCTCACTTACATTCAGTCTTCTCATCCCTGTCCACAGATAGACGGCCAGCCTAAACACTCTGGCTTTTCCACCAGCGGACAAGGACAAAGACGAGTTTGACGAGCTTGACAGTATTGTTACTCCTTCTCCACCACCCCGTTAGAAATGTTATTTCATATTTGTCCTACTGGAGAGTCATCCTCTTAACTTACTAGCTGGGAAGAACCAGTTTAAGATTAGGCCGAAGTTATTATTGTCGGAGATGAGTCTAAATGGCTCTTTTAAGTCAGCACTGTAAGCGAAGGCATGCCTCATACAGAACATCAGTTTTACGAGGCAAGGTCTTGACATGCTTCTGGCTGAGAGTGGAGCCTTCCAGCCTCTCGCTTCACCTCATACCTCCCTTTCCTCCTCCCCTCCTCCTCCTCCTCCTCTCTATCCTCCTCCTCTCCTCGTCCTCCCCTCCTCCAGTCCTCTCGCTTCACCTCATACCTCTCTTTCCTCCTCCCCTCCTCCTCCTCCTCTCTATCCTCCTCCTCTCCTCGTCCTCCCCTCCTCCAGTCCTCTCGCTTCACCTCATACCTCTCTTTCCTCCTCCCCCCTCCTCGACCTCCCCTCTTCGACCTCCCCTCCTCCAGTCCAGTCCTGACTCTCGTTAAGAGCTGAGGGAGTTGTGTCCTGGCTTGTGCGGACCAGGAGAAGCACACGTGTCTTCTGTGTGGAGACAGGAGGGGTCATGTCTCTCTTTTTGTCTTCCTTCCCTCCCTTCTGCATTCCTTCTTAAGAGAGGGACAGGTCGAGACATGCCGCTCCTCAGGACCGGGAGAAGAGCATTCTAGGATGAAGGCTCCCTCTCATGGAGAGAAGAGAGCAGGGGAGACAGAGAGAGAGCAGGAGAGAGAGCAGGAGAGAGAGCAGGAGAGAGTGAGGCAGAGAGTGAGGCAGAGAGTGAGGCAGAGAGTGAGGCAGAGAGTGAGGCAGAGAGTGAGGCAGAGAGTGAGGCAGAGAGTGAGGCAGAGAGTGAGGCAGAGAGTGAGACAGAGATATACAGTCAAATCAAGACACACAGACAGAGAGAGCCAGTCAGCGAGAGACAGACAGACATTGAGAGAACTGCCATAGAGACTGACATAGTCCAGTAGAGAAAGACACACTGTATGTAAAGAGCTGATAAAGACACGTCAGATAGAGACCAATAGAGCCGCTCGGCTGGGTGAAGTGGAGCAGTCCAGACAGGCCGCTCTGTCCCTGGCCTGTTTCCTCTCTGTGTGTGTTCAGCTCCCTGCAGTGACGGCCCTCCGCTCTCAAATAGAGCCTGTGTGAGGGGTGATCAATCAGCCTCTCAGCGCTCAGGGACAGGCGGCCGGCTAGCCCACACCAGCCAGCCTGCCTGCCGGAGCTGATGAACCAGCAGACGAGGCCTGATTTCAATCCCCGGAGAAGTCAGTTTGAACTAGTTTTGTGTTTCTTTCCTTCCTTCTTTCCTTCTTGCTTTCCTTGTTTTCTTTCTCCCTTCCTTCCTTCCTTCCTTCATTCCTCAGTTCTTTTCTTTCTTTCTAAAGACATGGTCGTTAAAGGCTCTTCACCCAATTTGGGGTCCGGAAAATTGGACGATCCTATCGCCTATAGCTACGAGTTTCTATCTTTTAGAAGGAGAGCTGTCTCAGCATATCTCAAGGTTTGCCTTCACGCCTTAAAGATCAGATCTTTACCCAGTCTATGTTATTAAAATAGTCAGCGGGTAATCTTTCTATCTATATTATTTTTTTATTACTTCTCTAATTCCCCCAAAACTGTGATGACTTACAAAACCATCCAGATCCGCCAGGATTTTACCAGCCGATCAGTTCTATTGTTGCATCATGGGTTGATGGGGAAGACATTTTTCATCATCTTTTAAAGCTTCAATTAGACGAGCCAAGCCAGTGGTGGGGACTTATGTGTACTCCTCTTCCTGGAACGGCGAGCGTTATTTGCTTTAGTTGTGATAGAAATCTACCTTCTTGACCTATTTTAGTTTATATGGACCAGAGTTTTACTGGCCCCGTTGATTTGAGGGCTGGTGCCCAGAGCCTCACTAGGAGGGAGAAGGCTGGACTTGGTTTGGCTTATTTACTGGACAACACCTGTTTTATGACTTCTACAAGCAGTGTCACAAAGGAAGTGAATCCCGTCGACTCCTTTGAATGATCAAGAGTCCTCTCTAGGAACTGTCCGCCGCTGGCTTAGTTCATCCGACGGACATTGAAAGCGCCTTTCAATGTCCAGGCTGTGTTTTGGCTGTGTGTTCCATCTGTGTCAGGAACAAGCCTGCATAGTGTCAGGCCTGGATCAGTGACTCACTCTGCCCGCCCAGTGTTCCCCTCGTCGTTGACCTGGGCGATGAACCGTGTGAGGGCTCTTTGTTTTGTCTGGACTGTGGATCCATGATGGCCCAGTTAACTAACTAAGGCCTGGCTGTCTAGACTCTGGCCTACAGCCCACGACCCTGCTTGATGCTCTGGTGTGAAAGCTCCAGCTCATGTGATCTCTCCATGTGTCTGTCTGTGAGAAGGCTGTAGGGTTAGTATCTGGATGGTGTTGGCTAGCCTGTGTCTACCTTTGCTAGTTGGGGGGTGGGGGTGGCTGAGGGGGGGTGTGGCTGAGGGGGGGGTGTGTGGCTGAGGGGGGGAGGGGGGGCTGGGGGGGGGGGGTTGTATTTTCAACATTGAGGTCATGAATTTGCAGTCAGTCATCAACAAACACTGTGGAGAGTTCACTTCATCAAATGCACTCCTGGTGTTGTGCTCGATGTGAAAGGGTACACACATACAACCGCACGTTGGTTGTTGTACCCTTGTGTGTGGGAGTTGAGACATATTGTTGTGGGGTCTGTAAGGGCCCTGTGTTAGCCTGCCTCACCACTCTGTTGGTCATTTAGCGGGCGGCAGGGCCAGGGACAGGACCAGAGGCAGGGCCAGGACCAGAGGCAGGGCCAGGACCAGAGGCAGGACCAGGGCCAGGACCAGAGGCAGGACCAGGGCCAGGACCAGAGGCAGGGCCAGGACCAGAGGCAGGACCAGGACCAGAGGCAGGGCCAGGACCAGAGGCAGGGCCAGGACCAGAGGCAGGGCCAGGACCAGAGGCAGGGCCAGGAACAGAGGCAGGGCCAGGACCAGAGGCAGGACCAGAGGCAGGGCCAGGACCAGAGGCAGGGCCACGAACAGAGGCAGGGCCACGAACAGAGGCAGGGCCACGAACAGAGGCAGGGCCAGGAACAAAGGCAGGGCCAGAAGCAGGGCCAGGACCAGAGGCAGGGCCAGGACCAGGGCCAGGACCAGAGGCAGGGCCAGGACCAGAGGCAGGGCCAGGACCAGAGGCAGGGCCAGGACCAGAGGCAGGGCCAGGACCAGAGGCAGGGCCAGGACCAGAGGCAGGACCAGAGGCAGGGCCAGGACCAGAGGCAGGGCCAGGACCAGAGGCAGGGCCAGGACCAGAGGCAGGGCCACGAACAGAGGCAGGGCCACGAACAGAGGCAGGGCCAGAAGCAGGGCCAGGACCAGAGGCAGGGCCAGGACCAGAGGCAGGGCCAGGACCAGAGGCAGGGCCAGGACCAGAGGCAGGGCCAGGAACAGAGGCAGGGCCAGGAACAGAGGCAGGTTCAGAACCACACCCAGAGCCGAGGAGAACATGGGGTTTCTTGAGCTGCGAAGGCTTTCATACAGAGCACTCTATTTAATGTGGCTGGGGTGTTATAAACAGAGAGTTTAGAGCAGCCAAACCCAGCAGGCAGAGGATGAGACTGGGTGTCGGATCAACAGCCCTCCACAGCTTCTTCATCAAGGAGATCTCAGTATCAGTGTCTCTCTCAGATCTCTCCATCTCAATCTCTGGGCTTTAAGGCATCAAGCTGGAGGATTAAGATAAGAGAGCTTTTAGATCGGCCGACGGTGTACTGCCATGACTCAGCCTGTCTCTAAAGGCATGTCCAGAATATATATGTCTCTTTTTTTTCCCCCTCTTGTTCACTATATCCTTTTCTCCCTGTCTCTCTATCCATCTCTCTGTGGTTCTATCTAATGTAGATCATTCGGGACTCTCTCCCTCGCTCTCTTTCTCTCTTACATCATCCTGTCCTCTCTCTCTGTCCTCAGTAGACCCTGTCCTCTCGGCCACCAGCCAATCACAGCGCAGGAGAATTAGCGTAGTTAGGGAGAGCCAATCAAGCCCTCCTCGATTCTAATCCTGGATTACCCATAAGGCCCTTCAGTGGTATGACTGCTGCCATACTGCATGGCTCTTTTCAAACTACAACATCACTACAGTTTGACCCTGTGGTCACTGAGAGGGCTGTTACAGAGGGTCTGTTACAGAGGGTCTGTTACAGAGGGTCTGTTACAGAGGGTCTGTTACAGAGGGTCTGTTACAGAGGGTCTGTTACAGAGGGTCTGTTACAGAGGGTCTGTTACAGAGGGGTCTGTTACAGAGGGTCTGTTAGGGTCTGTTACAGAGGGGTCTGTTACAGAGGGGTCTGTTACAGAGGGGTCTGTTACAGAGGGGTCTGTTACAGAGGGTCTGTTACAGAGGGTCTGTTACAGAGGGGTCTGTTACAGAGGGTCTGTTACAGAGGGGTCTGTTACAGAGGGTCTGTTACAGAGGGTCTGTTACAGAGGGTTTGTTACAGAGGGTCTGTTAGGGTCTGTTACAGAGGGTCTGTTACAGAGGGTCTGTTACAGAGGGGTCTGTTAGGGTCTGTTACAGAGGGTCTGTTACAGAGGGTCTGTTGCCAAGGCTGTTACAGAGGGTCTGTTAGGGTCTGTTACAGAGGGTCTGTTAGGGTCTGTTACAGAGGGTCTGTTACAGAGGGTCTGTTACCAAGGCTGTTACTGTCAGAAGAGGTTGTTTTGTGGGGGTCTTTGTGGCTCAACTGTAGCTTGTTTTTTTTCATGCAAGATAGAGGCAACACACACACACACACACAGTCGATTCAGTGTCTGGGCACAGCTGCTGCATCTGCCGCTTATTGATCTGTGTGTGTGTGTGTGTGTGTGTGTGTGTGTGTGATTGTGGACGACAATATGAAGGCCTGCCACAGTGCAGTGTGAACACTACCCAGCCATCTCCCTGTCTGACTCTGGTGGACCATATCTTCCCCCTCAGGCTGCTTTAGCAGTCATTCCTTTTACTGGGCTCTGGAAAAAACAAGATGAACTCTGTGGCCTTTTTAGATAATCCCTTAACCTCTGAAGCTTTCAGCTTCACACTGGGCTGTGGGGCTGTGCTTAAAATTATTAGTTTTTCTTCTTCTGTCTCTCTTTCTGTCTCTCTCCCTTCGTAAAAACCCTTCCTTCCCATAATGCCATTAGTGGAGGTGACTGTTGCGTAACAGAGTCAAGGAGCGCTGCATGTGAACCACAGGTCAGCCCTGCCTGCTCTCTGGAGTGTGGAGCTTGTCACACACCAGACAGTATTTCTCCATTCTTCCTCCTTCCTGTGCGTGTGTGAATGTGTGTGTCTGTGTGAGAGAACTATGAGGTCTGTGTTTTGCGTGTTGTGTTCTGTTGGGAGTGTTCCATGTGTGGAGTGTTCTGTGTTCTGTGGTATGTGGTAGAGCAGGTTGTAATAGGGGGATGTTTTTGTGACAGAAACTCTCTCCCTCCCTCTGTCTCTGTCTCTCTCTCTCTCTCTCTCTCTCTCTCTCTCTCTCTCCCTCCCTCTCTCTCCCTCCCTCTCTCTCTCTGTCTCTCTCTCTATCTCTCTCTCTGTGTCTCTCTCTGTTTCTGTCTCTGTCTATCGCTCTCCTTCCACAGAATTCAAGAGACTGGTCACAGTCGATGTGAACCTAGAAGTCACTTCCGCTGTTCCCCTGCTGTCATTCAGACAGTTGGAGCGGAGGCGGAGGGGTTAGGATCAGGAGGTCACATGATATCTTACTGACTGTCAGTTGGGGCCTGATGACTTGACCAGACTTTGTGACAAAGTGTACTTTGGCAAAATAAGGTTTTTCCATTGTAAGCCAAACCCCCAACTGTCACTTGTGAGGGCAATGATGAGTTGGTTGGTTGGTTAGTGTGGTTAGTGTGCGTGTAGGGGGAGCCCTGTGACGCTGTTAGCAGTGAAAGGGAACTGCGCTTTTGATGGTGTCTGATTGCTGTTCGTTTGGTGCTTCAGTGTGTCGTCGGAGTTTGTGGTGAGTGTGTGGAGGTGTTGGAGTCTGTTAACCATCACAGTGTCAACGGTCGAGTGACGAGTGGGACTTCCAGAGCAGGCTAGTTGCTCTGTGTTCTGCTTGCTGCCCTGGGCTCAGATAGTTTCTCTGTGCTCAACTACCTGTCCTGGGCTCAGCTGTTTGCTCTCTGCTCAGCTAGATGCCCTGGGCTCAGCTAGTTTCTCTGTGCTCAACTACCTGTCCTGGGCTCAGCTGTTTGCTCTGTGCTCAGCTAGATGCCCTTGGCTCGGCTAGTTGCTCTGTGCTCAGCTAGCTGCCCTGGGCTCGGCTGTTTCCTGTGATCCCGGCTGTGTCTGTGATGCCTCCATCAGCCTGATGGGAGGAACAGCCCCGTGGCACAACCACACAGGAAGCCTGCAGTGTTTGAAGCTGAAGGGCTCTTCAGTAGCTAGGGGGGTCCGGGGGGGCTCAGTGTGTTCAGCTGTCCTCTCTGCCCCTCTGTCCCCGAGGACAGGATGAGAGAAAAAGACGCAATCAGAATAATAAAGGATGTGAGAAGAGATGAAGTTGCGTGTGTGTGTGTGGATTATGTCTCTCTGTTTGTGTGTCTGTGTGGTTTGTGCGAGTGTGTATCTGTGTGTGTTTGTGTGGATTGTGGTTTGTGTGT